>NW_017673043.1:45776-76436 GCF_001879085.1 Nicotiana attenuata | reverse complement strand
CGTTAGGTACTTATGTACTTTCAGTCTTCTCGTAGGAACGGTCGGGACCGCGGACCGCGAGAAGTGCACGCGGCCGCGATGGAAGTTGGCGCGGCCGCACATAAAGGAGCGCGGAGCGCATTGCTTGAAATTGTCAAAATTTCAACTCTTTGAATCTCGTTCACGCGGACCGCATAAAAGTGTGAAGCGGCCGCGTAGCCTGACCGCAGACTGCGAGAATCCAACCGTGGCCGCGTAGCACTTCCACTGAATATGCCATGTCTCTGAACCTCCTAGTGCGGCCGCATCCACTTTTGCGCGGTCCGCACTTGGCCCTTTTTCCTCAATTCTCTTCGTCATTGATACTTGAGCAGGTTTTACTCCTTTTTGAGCCGATCTTTGATATTTCGTCAATTTGTCGACCAAATCTGCAATCAAGCACAACCTGTGAGCATTTCGGGGCTATTTTGTAGCAATTTATACTTAAAGCATAAGTAGGGGCATAAAACACGTTAAAATTCTAACTTATCAACTACCCCAAACTTAAGCCTTTGCTTGTCCTCAAGCAAACAAAATAAGACCCAACACTTAAAGGAAAATCCAAGTAATTCCAGCTATCCTAAAGCAACCTCAACAAGCATCAATTGGGACTAACAATTGCCCTCAATACGAATGCATCATTAACACATTTAAACTTTGAAAAACCATGGATCAAGTGTGACACAAGAGCATCAAGAGTTGACACATTTCATCAAAGAACTTCTCTAAATTACTTTGGTCATTGTGGAACCCAAACTCACACATCCTCAACTCTCCCTAAGCGAACCTCACCTTTTAGAGTATTAACACACAAATCGAGGTTGATGGAGTCTCACTCATCTCTCTCAAGAAGAAGGTCACAAGTCCGTCTCTTGGTACCATATGCTTGCCCCTTATGTAAGTATCCACTAATGTAGGTTTCCTTCAACTCAAGATCCTATAGGGCTTTTGTGGAGTCATTGTGAAGGCTTTTGGGTAAGGGTAGGACATGTTTTTATTCAAGTAGGTTCAATCTTCCCTTAAGCACTTCTTTTGATTCATTTTGGCACAACTCTCTTGACTCTTTTGAGTATTTCACTTCTTTACAAGGGGTTAGAGAGACACATTGTCACTCTTTCTTATGCAAATTACAAAACTATTTTCGTCCGTTTTTCGTTAGTTTTTTTCCCACACCCTTTGTTCACCTTTTGTTTTCCTTCGTAATCCTNAGACACATTGTCACTCTTTCTTATGCAATTCAAAACATTTCTCCTTTTTCTATTTTTTCCACACCTTGTTCACTTTTGTTTTCCTTGAATCCCTTTTTATTCTTGTTCACATTGGACTTTCTTTTTGTCTTTTTCTTTTCTTGCTTTTTCATTGCCTTCCTTNGAACACGCATCCATATAAAGTCACTAATGAACCATACACCAACTCTAGTCACTCACAACAGATAAATAACCCTCCGAAGGTTCACAATAACTGAATTATAGCACATACTATCATCTGACTAACTTACCCACGTCTTTACCATCCTCAACCACGAGCTAACCTACTTATGGGAACTTCCAGTCTCCAAGTCCATAAAGCACATGAATTACCATATATGATCCCAATTTCGCCGCTCGAATATACAACACACCTCTAATACTCAATCATCCCACGAGAGGTACACCTATAATTCTTCTGTGCCACCTAGCAGACTCGCATATCATCAGTCGATAAGACAAGATAGTGTCGCAATATCAATAAAGCATCCATAACTCAAACACATCGCCCTTTCTGAAATGTATACCCTCATCAAGCCACACCAATCAGCAGTACCTTTTCCTTAATCATCTGAAATTGCCCGTTCTGCCTAAGAATTTTATGTCCCTCCTTTCAGAACTGAACCGTAACCTTACTCACGCAATTCTCCATCCTCCATAACATATCGCATGTGCCATACCATCCTAGGATATCATGAGAACTTCATATCCCTTCCGAGCCACAAGAAACTATGTACTCAACTAACCAAGAACTTTCCATTGATCCCATCTAGAAGAAAAACACTATACATCCCATGCTCCTCATGCTCATAGAAAATATACATCTCTAACCGTGGCAGAAAGCCATCAAGAACTCTCCGAATTTCATTTGCACAAACTAAACCGTCAGTACTGAATCCTTCTAACTCAACCAAGTTATGCAGGCCACTAAAACGCAAGAGCATTGTCGCTAAACACCTGTATAAACTCATTACCTCATAGGCATCCAAAGAACTAACCATATCCTTACCATACCAATCCGAGCCACTACCAAGCTATCCCATCTATCCAAGTTCCCTTCTGACTTACCTTCAACTTGATACTCCTTCTTGCTATAACATCATAATTTCTCAACCCAGACTTACCACACGAGACCCAAGCACAAAACCACACCGTCTAAGACTCATAAGCCGCTGAATACTCTCTTAAATATCCCTAAAATCACCACCTTCAAAATACTTTACTCTGAAGAGACTTCCTACGAATCTAAATCTGTTACCTTTACCTTCCTAATACTGATACATAGAATCCCATAATTTATAGAAAATACCACAAGTCTTGACATCTTCCAATGAAAACTCAATTTCTAACCATATATGCAACTTTACAATACCCAGTTGTTATATGTAGAATCTTGAACACATTAGAACCATTCTCGCAAGTCATCCACTCTACTCAAACCGCAATTAGCCCGATCAAAAGAACCGAACAACCTGTGCCTCATTAGCACTTCAGACACTGAAGAATACAACCTCATCCCAATACAACCAAGAAACTTCCTGCTCTATGCACCGAGCATCTTTTACCAACAACAACTCAAGCATCTTTTACCAACAACAACTCAAGACATTCTGAGATTCTCTTACACCTATGAAGCATGACATAACCTTTGTCAAAAATTTCCTTTACTCGAGACATCCTCGGTCTCAATCTCCATAAGCCATAATTGATTCACCAGTACGCTTCAAACTGGAACTAACATAGCACATAACCGTGCAATCGCCTAATCAATAGCAGACTTTCCCACTCGGCTCGAAGCCATAGACCAAAACACACACAATAACTCATAACGCATATAACCTATTGTTGTAATAATACCATAGTGAGATTAAACTCAATCCAGTATAAGCTCGTGAAACATAGACCATCTGGTACTTTAAATCTTCTGCAAATCTCGCATTCATCCTCGCAACAGTCAAGCCCACTCTCTTAAGCGACCCAAATTTAATTTTCAACACATATTTTTCACTTGTAAATGAGATCTTCACACAACCTCAGAACTCTCTGTAGGAGATAACCCACCTGCTTTGCCTCCAACTAACATTTTCGTATACTTTCCACCGTCATAAACACTACGCAGTCACTTAGTCTTCCTGAGTCTGAACTCATATTGCATCATGAAATTTTTTTTTACTTCACTCCCACGAGGAAACATGGAAAGATTCTTCACACGCCCATAACTCGGGGCTATACCTCGAATCAAGATGGAAATCAAGCACCTAATAGTTCTTCTATCCTCCAGCAGACCTTTCTCGTTGCTTCCAAATAATATGAATACATCTCGTAGTCACATCATACTCGTCACGTAACTATCCAGTCATCACTTCCCTTAATAGGGACACAACAACACATATAGATCCAGGAACACGCGCTCACGCAATCAACACCTCGGTGCTCAAGCTATAGGCAAAAATCCGGCCTCAAGTATTCTAGACTGGCCCAACACCAACACACTGAGATCACATCTCGCCCCTCGATCAGGGAATCACGAGCAATCGTGCAAATCTGATACTGAGCGCCCATGCGCGCACACGAACGCGTGGAAGGAATTCAAAGAGTTACATTTCAAGCTGAATCAAAGGACGCGCGATAAGAATTCATGAATGTGAAGTTTTCCAAAATGTTCTGCAGCCTCTCAAGGATAAATACAGACGTCTCCGTACCGATCCGCGAGACTCTACTAAACCTGCTCATGACTCGTGAGACCTATGTAACCTAGGCTCTGATACCAACTTGTCAGGACCCCAAACCGGACCCAGTCGTGATGGCGCCTCTCGTGAAGATAAGGCAAGCCGACACAATTCCCCAAGTCAACCATTTTCCATTAAAAAGTTGTTTTTATACCATTTATAAACCGTTAATCTCATAATGAACACATAAAAGAAAAATGCGAAATAATTGCACAAGCCCGAAATCGGGGTTTCACTAGTCATGAGAGTCTACCATGGTCTGAATACAACAAAAACAGTAAAATATACTAAGTACAGAAATGAAAACGAGAGGAAGGAAGCGGTGCTACGAACGTCGTGTAGCCACCTTGCTAGCTCTAACGACTCCGCGTTTGAGCAACCAACACCAGCTACCAGGTTCCGAAATACCTGAATCTGCACATGAGGTGCAGGGAGTAATGTGAGTACTCCAACCCAGTAAGTAATAAGAGTAAATAAAGACTGAGCAGTAGGAAACAATGAATCCACATTTATGTTAAACTCAATAAGCACACAAGCTCCTAAATCAGAATACGAGTCAATCGCCTCTTTTAAAATCCAGCTTTTGGTAAAAATCATTTAAAATGCCTTTCGACAGATTCATTAGGGGTTCAATACCATTTTTAGCAAAAGAGTTGAAAACCATAATTGGCCCTCGGGCAAAACATAGTTCATAAATAGCCCCTCGGGCAAAACAGGAGTCATAAACACCTCCTAACAAGAAAATCTCAGTGGAAATAACAAAAGCCAAATTAGTGGTTAAGTTCTGAACATCTCATAAACCCCGGCTTAAATGAAAGTCGTTTAAAAATATTTATCTAACATTTTCGACAGAGGCTCAATATAAAGATAAGTGAAAACAGTAATTAAATCAACATATTCGATAGAAACTCACTCTAAAGAGAAGCGAAAATCAATAAGATCATAATCAGGCCCCTCAGGCAAAGATCACTCATGTGCATGTATATATCTATCGCCCCTCGGGCTAGCCTCTCAGTCACTCGTGGCTCAACTCCTACCATTCAGCGCTCACACTCAGCACTCACGCTCAATAGGTACCATATAGTAACCGCTGCGACGTGCAGCCCGATCCATATATCGCTGCGGCGTGTAGCCCGATCCATATATATAGTCGACTACACTCACTGGGGTGTGCAGATTCCGGAGGGGCTCCTACAGCCCAAGCGTTATATCGCTGCGGCGTGCAGCCCGATCCAACATATCGCTACGGCGTGCAGCCCGATCCATATACATATGTATGTATATATATATATATATATATATATATATATATATATATATATATATATATATATATATATATATATATATATTGCTGCGGCGTGCAACCCGATCCATAGATATATAATCCTCACAACCAGGCCCTCGGCCTCTCTCAGTCATTAACCTCACAATCAGACTCTGAGTCTATCACAGTCATCAACCTCACAATCAGACCCTCGGTCTATCTCAGTAAAACAGGGAACCCAGCCCAAACAGTTTTCACATTTTTTAGAAATATAGTAGTAAAACCAGATTTAAGCAATAACCAGGTAAAAACATGACTGTGGATATGCTTTCAAAACGAATAGAGTGAGGAAAAATAGTAAAAATGCCCTTATGGGTCTCAACAGGTCGGCACAAGGCCCCAAATATGGCATACAGCCCAAAATATATTATNAATTAGTTGTTTAACTTGCTATTTTACTGCTATTTGATACGTGAATTGAATCATTTAGCTTCCAGTTTTGCTCCATCTCCTGAATTGAATCATTACTGGTATTCGGATCGACTCAAGTAGTCGGTCAAGCTCCCAATTGATGAACAATGAGGCCTGGACTCAAATGGTAGGTCGAGTAGTAGGCCAAGTGGTATTGTTTCGAGTCCATTAAGATGAAGGCTGATGTTGAGCTTAAAGCCCAGTTTACTGCTTTTTTTATATTGGGCTCGTTTTGAGGCCCAAAGCCTTGAACGTTTGGTTTGAACATACGGAAGATTTTAATCTATTCATTAAGTGTTGGATATGATGACAGTAAAATAAACTTGAATTATAAATTTGGGCCTCCAAGTTAGGTAGCGAATTCAAATTAAGAGGTTTTCCCCTCTTGTTTGAGTCCGGACTTGAACTTGAGGCCCGAATTTTATAATGTTAATTAATTAGGGCCTCTTTTAGGAACAATCCATACTAGAAAATAATAGTCCCATTTAGGATGGCCTTTAAAAAATAAAACGAGGTGCGCCACGCCAAATAAAACTCATAAATTGCGTGGCCCTCTTTAAATGTTTATATTAAAATACGTAGAATTTGGGACGTGCCATTTAGCGAATTTTCATGGCCTCCCGCAAAGTTAATAACACGTTAGTCACTTTAGGCGCGTTCTTTAATAATATTACTTTCCTAAACCCGGGTGTGCATTTCATGCAACCCAAATCCAAATTCCAAAACGTTGAATAAGAGATGTTGAGGATCCGGGTGCATTTCATGCGACGTGATCCAAAAGCACGCTCTTAAACGGCGTTCACTTTCGTAAAAACAAGATAACTAAAAGCGGTAAATAATCTTAAAATTGCACTATAGGTTTAAAAATGTATGAAAACCAGATTTTAGCCATTTATGATAATTTAAGCGACCGTGCTAGAACCACGGGATCCGGGGGTGCCTAATACCTTCCCTCGGGTCAACAGAATTCCTTACACAGAATTTCTGGTTCGCAGACTCCAATTGGGAAGTCAAAATTTTTCCTCGATTTGGGATTAAATTAAACCGGTGACTCGGGACACCAAAAGCCCATCCTTTCCCGAGTGGCGACTCTAAAAAAATAAATAAATAATCCCATTTCGAATAATGTCACTTTAAATGGAAAAACTCCTTTATACATTATCTTTCGGGGTAGGTGTGTAAAAAGGAGGTGTGACAAGCATAGGCAAGTAGGGGCATAAAACACGTTAAAATCCTAACTTATCATGCAGCCCGATCCATATATATATATATATATATATATATTGTTGCGGCATGCAGCCCGATCCATGGATATATAATCCTCACAACCAAGCCCTCGGCCTCTCTCAGTCATTAGCCTCATAATCAGACTCTCAGTCTATCTCAGTCATCAACCTCACAGTCAGACCCTCGGTCTATCTCAGTCATCAACTCACGATCACTCAGACCATCAGTAAAATAGGGAACCCAGCCCAACAGTTTTAACATTTTTTAAGAAATATAGTGATAAAACCAGATTTAAACAATAACCAGGTAAAAACATGACTGAGG
Source organism: Nicotiana attenuata (assembly GCF_001879085.1). Lineage (NCBI taxonomy): Eukaryota > Viridiplantae > Streptophyta > Magnoliopsida > Solanales > Solanaceae > Nicotiana > Nicotiana attenuata. Next base: position 69,153 of record NW_017673043.1, on the reverse strand, counting down.
ATATGCTTTCAAAACAAATAGAGTGAGGAAAAATAGTAAAAATGCCCCTAAGGGTCTCAACAGGTCGGCACAAGGCCCCAAACATGGCATACAACCCAAAATATAATTTCAATCTCTGGAACATGGAATATCATAAGATTTCAAATCAAATACGCGACTTAACAGTCGTACGGGACGGACCAAGTCACAATCCCCAACGGTGCACAACTCCACGCTCGTCATCTAGCGTGTGCGTCACCTCAAAATAATACAACGATGTGTAACCGGGGTTTCAAACCCTCAGGACAGTATTTACAATCATTACTTACCTCGATCCGGTCCAAACTCTAGCTCGCGATGCCTCGCACGCGAATCGACCTCCGGATGCTCCAAATCTAGCCACAATCAGTGCATAATCATTAAAATATGCTAAGGGAACTAAGCCCACTCGAAAATATCCAATTTAATATCAAAATCCCGAAATTGCTCAAACCCGGCCCCCGGGCCCACGTCTCGGAATTTAATAATTTTCACATTAACGGATTCGTTATCTCCCCACGAGTTCATACATACCAAGACATCAAAATCCATCCACAAATGGCCCTTCAAATCCCAAATGTTTGGTTTCCAATTTCCAAGCCCTAGCTCTTCAATTTTAGGCTTAATTCCATGATTAATTAGGTGGAATTCACACAAGAATCGAGTATTGAGTTCAAAAATCTTACCTCCAAGTGATTCCCTTCGATTCCCTCTTCAAATCCTTCTCAAAAGCTCCATAATTTGCTCAACGATGGAGAAAATAGACCAGAAATCGCGAAACCCATCTTTTAAACATTCTGCCCCAGGCATAAATTCCTTCTTCCCGAACGCGGTCAAAGCCTCGCGTTCGCGAAGCACAAAAATTCCGCTGACCAAAACTCTCCTTCGCGAACGCGAACCTACCATCGCGAACGCGATGCTTCAGCCTCTCAAACTTACGCGAACGCGACAATGCCTCTCGCGAACGCGATGCATGCTAACCCGGCCATTCGCGAACGCGGGATTCCCCTTCGCGAACGCGAAGGCCAAACCTGACGCCTCCCTTCCTGACTCTTCGCGAACGCAAGGGTCCTCTCGCGAACGCGAAGACCAAAATACCTGCAACTACTGGAACTCAAAATCTGTAACTTTCTCAACTTCGAAATGATCCGTTCAACCCCTCGAAACTCACCCGAGGCCCCCGGGACCTCAACCAAAGGCACGAACATATCCCAATACCTTAATCAAACTTGCTCCAATCTTTGGAACACTCAAAACAACATTAGAATATCAAATTTGCATCGGATTCAAGCCTAAGAATCCCGAAATCTTCTAGATTACGCTTTTGATCAAAAACCCGACCAAACCACGTCCGAATGACCTAAAATTTTGCATACACGTCACAAATGCCACAACGGCACTACTGCAACTTCTGGAATTTCAGTGCGACCTCTATATCAAAAATCTCCCCTATCAACCGGAAAACGTCGAAATTTCAATTTCGCCAATTCAAGCCTAAACCTTCCACGAACCTCCAAAATGCATTCCGATCACGCTCCTAAGTCCCAAATCACCTAACGAAGCTAACCAAACCATAAAAATTCTAATCCGAGATCAAATACAAACAAGTCAACTCTTGGTCAAACCTTTCAAATTTCAAGCTTCAAATCGAGAACTGTTCTTCCAAATTCATTCCGATTACCCTGAAAACCAAAACCAACGATTTACGTAAGTCATAATACATCACGCGGGGCAAGTCATGCCCGAGAACTGGCGAGCGAAGTGCAAAAGCTCAAAACGACCGGTCGGGTCGTTACATCCTCCCCCACTTAAACATACGTTCGTCTCGCACGTGCCCAGAGTTGTTCCGAAAACCATCAAATCGTTGTGTAGCCTTACCATGCACATACCTGGGGTGATCCCACGTCACCCTATCATATAGGTTCGATAACACAATGTAACTGAAATTTCGCAACCCAATCTAGCCCATAAACCATAGAACGACATTTCCACTTCTAAAATCATTAATACGATCACAATCTCACATTTATACTGTGAATAAGCCCGAACAAGCTGTAATAACCCATACCTGCAATCTCCGATGCAATTACATGATATACCACATAACCCAAACGCATGTAGCGATAACTTCTAATCACAGCAGCTGTACATAACAACCAAATACCGATAGAAAACCTCTTATCGACTAAAGTCTCATTCAACACTTTCATATACTGCTAATGATGAATGAAACACGCAATAAACCATAACCATAGCAAATTTCTGAGCCGAACATCGATCCCCCCAACATGCTGAAATCGAATCTGTTAGTGTTCATTAAAGATCCTAAGGATCTCATCTAATCCAACACAACCACCCTGGTGACATGACCCCTCAATCCAGACTAAAGCCGCAACTTGCGCAATCCGTGCACTAATAAGAAACAATCCGAGCATACTCCAATCATGAAAATGACTCAATGGAAGAGTTGTACCGCAAGCTTACCAGTACCACCACAACACAAGGCTGAGAACCCGTCTCACATCATAGAAACAGAACACACGAATCTAACCCGCAAGGTCGTACCTCCACATAACATTGCTGCAATGCGCGACCCTATCCAAACACTGGTCCACATGGAACACCTCAAGTCACTCTGCTCGAAATTGACGACCACGCGCAATTGATGTCTAGAGCCAAAGCAAATCATCATAACCACGGTGAAGCAAATACATAACACTACACCCAAAAGGATATAACCGATGCGCCATCCGCCGAGCAATACCCAATATTCCTCCCGCTCGAGCTCCACTGAGAGACCCCAATAACACCGCACTACATGTGCCTATAACTAACAAATCCAAATGCCCAGCAACATGGAAAAGTAACTCATATATCTCCTCAGAACCCAAATAGGCTCAATAACCATCGAATCAACACATCCCTCAACAATACAATTTGGGGTCGACAAGCCGTCCCGATGCAGAACACGCATCCTTATAAGTCTACTAATGAACCATACACCAACTCTAGTCACTCACAACAGATAAATAACCCTTCGAAGGTTCACAATGACTGAATTATAGCACATACTATCATCTGACTAACTTAGTTATTTTCTCACAGTCCACCACCACAAATCCATCTAATTACGGAAACTCTCAGTCTCCCAATCCGTAAAGCACACGAATCGCCATATCTGATCCCAGCTACACTGCTCGAACATCTAACACACATCCGATGCTCGATCATTCCACGAGGGATACTCCTATAATTCTTCTGTGCTATCAAGCCAACTTGAATATTGACAGTCGATCCAATAAGAAAGTGCCACACTACTAATGAAGTATCCTTAATTCAAACACATTGCCCTTTTTCTGAAGTTTATACACACCATTTAGCAATATCATTTACCTAGTCATCTGAAACTGCCATGTTGTCTAAGAATTTATGACCTTCCTTTTAGAACTGAACTGTGACCTTACTCATGGCAATCTCAACCCTACACAACATACCACATATACCATGCCATCCTATGATAAATATGAGAACTTCATAATCCCTCCCGAGACACAATCAAATATATACTCAACTAGTCAAGAACTTTCCATTTGATCCCATCTAGGAGAAAATCACTATACATCCCATGCTCCTCATGCCAGCAGAAATTATACATCTCTAACCATGGTAGAAATTATCAAGAACTCTACGAATCCCCTTTTGCACAAAACCGAACCATCAGAACTGACTCCTTCTAACTCAACCAAGCTACACAAACAATCGAAACCTAAGAGTATTGCCACGAAACACCTGTGGAAACCCGCCGCTTCATAAGCACTCAAGAACTGATCATATCCATTACCATGCCAATCCGGCCTACTACCAAGCTATCCCATCTATCCGAGTTTCCTTTTTGATTTATCTTTAACTTGATACTCTTTCTTGATATAACACCACAATTCCTCAACCCAGACTTACCACACGAGACCCAAGCACAAAACCACACCGTCTAAGACTCATAAGCCGCTGAATACTCTCTTATATATCCCTAAAAGCACCACCTTCAAAATACTTTACTCTGAAGAGACTTCCTACGAATCTAAATCTGTTACCTTTACCTTCCTGATACTGATACATAGGATCCCACAATTTATAGAAAATACCACAAGTCTTGACATCTTCCAGTGAAAACTCAGTCTCTAACCACATATGCAACTTTAAAATACCCAATTGTTATATGTAGAATCATGAACACATTAGAACCATTCTCGCAAGTCATCCACTCTACTCAAACCGCAATTAGCCCGATCAAAAGAACCAAACAACCTATACCTCATTAGCACTTCAGACACTGCAGAATGCAACCTCATCCCAATACAACCAAGAAACTTCCTGCTCTATACACCGAGCATCTTTTACCAACAACAACTCAAGACATTCTGAGATTTTCTTACACCTATGAAGCATGACATAACCTTTGTCAAAATTTTCCTTTACTCGAGACATCCTCAGTCTCAATCTCCATAAGCCATAACTGATTCACCAGAACGCCTCAAACTGGCACCAACATAGCACATAACCGTGCAATCAACTGAGCAATAGCAGACTCCCCCACTTAGCTCGAAGCCATAGGTCAAAACACACTCGATAACTCATAACACATATACTCTATTGCTGCCATAATACCATTGTGAGATTAAACTCAATTCCTTTGTAAGCTTGTGAACACACAGATCATCTAGTGTTTTAAATCTCCTCCAATTCTCGCATTCACTCTCACAATAGTTACCCCCACTTTCTAAGCGACCCAATTTAGATTTCAACACATATTCTTCACTTGTAAATGAGATCTTCTAATAGAAAACATAGGTATCACACAACCTCAGAACACTCCGCAGGAGATAACCCACCTGTTTTGCCTCCAACTAACATTTCTGTATACCTTCCACCACCATAAGTTGTACGTAGTCGCTTAGTCTTCTTGAGTCTGAACTCATACCGCAACATAAAATTTACTTCACTCTCAGCTAGGAGACATGAAAAGATTCTTCACACACCCATAACTCAGGGCTATACGTCGAATCAAGATGAAAATCAAGCACCTAATAGTTCTTCTATCCTCCAGCAGGCCCTTCTCGTTGCTTCCAAATCATATGGATACACCTCGCAGTACTGACGTACTCATCACACAGTCATCCAGCTGTCACTTCCACTAATAGGGACACTACCGGACATATACGTTCAATAACACTTGCTCACACAATCAGCACCTCGGTGCTCAAGCTATAGGCAAAAATCCGGCCTCTAGTCCTCCAGACTAGCCCAATATCAACACACAGAGATCACATCTCTCCCCTCAATCAGGTAATCACAAGCCATCGATGCACATCTGATACTGAGCGCTCATACGCGCATACGAATGCGTGGAAGGAGTTCAAAGAGTTACATTTCAAGCTGAATCAAGGACGCACGATAAGAATTCAAGAATGTGAAGTTTTTCCTAAAGGTTCTGCAGCCTCTCGAGGATAAATACAGACGTCTCCGTACCGATCCGCAAGACTCTACTAAACCTGCTCATGACTCGTGAGACCTATGTAACCTAGGCTCTGATACCAACTTGTCACGACCCCAAACCGGACCCGGTCGTGATGACGCCTCTCGTGAAGACAAGGCCATCAGACACAATTTCCCAAGTCAACCATTTTCCATTAAAAGTTGTTTTTATACCATTAATAAACCGTTAATCTCATAATGAACATTTAAAAGAAAAATGCGGAAAAACTACACAAGCCCGACATCGGGGTGTCACTAGTTATGAGCATCTACCAAGGTCTGAATACAACAAAACAGTCCAAAAATATACTAAGTACAGTAATGGAAATGAGAGGAAAGAAGTAGTGCTGCGAACGTCGTGCAGCCACCTTACTAACTCTAATGACTCCGCGTCTGAGCAACCAACACCCGCTACCGGGTTCCGAAATACCTGAATCTGCACACGAGGTGCAGGGAGTAATGTGAGTACTCCAACCCAGTAAGTAATAAGAGTAAATAAAGACTGAGCAGTAGGAAGCAATGAATCCACATTTATGTTAAACTCAATAAGCACATCAGGCTTCCAAATCAGAATACGAGTCCATCGTCTCATTTAAATTCCAGCTTTTGGTAAAAAATCATTTGAAAATACCTTCCAACTTTCAGTAGGGGTTCAATACCATTTATAATAAAAGAGATAAAGGCCATGATCGGCCCCTCAGGCAAAATCTTAGTTCGTAAATAGCCCCTCGGGCAAAACAGGAATCATAAACACCTCATAACATGAAAATCTCAGTGGAAATACAGAGCCAAATCAGTGATTAAATTCTGAACATCTCATAAAACCCCAGCTTAAATGAAAGTTGTTTAAAAACATTTATTCAACATTTTCGATAGAGGCTCACTATAAAGATGAATGAAAGCAGTAAACAGATCAGCATATTCGAATGAAACTCACTTTAAAAGAGGAGTGANTAGAACCATTCTCGCAAGTCATCCACTCTACTCAAACCGCAAGTAGCCCGATCAAAAGAACCGAACAACCTGTGCCTCATTAGCACTTCAGACACTACAGAATGCAACCTCATCCCAATACAACCAAGCAACTTCCTACTCTATGCAACGAGCATCTTTTACCAACAACAACTCAAGACATTCTGAGATTCTCTTACACCTATGAAGCATGACATAACCTTTGCTAAAATTTTCCTTTACTCGAGACATCCTCGGTCTCAATCTCCATAAGCCATAATTGATTCACCAGTACGCCTCAAACTGGAACTAACATAGCACATAACCGTACAATCGCCTAATCAATAGCAGACTCCCCCACTTGGCTCGAAGCCATAGACCAAAACACACACAATAACTCATAACGCATATACCCTATTTCTACCATAATACCATAGTGAGATTAAACTCAATCCTTCATAAGCTAGTGAAACACAGACCATCTGGTACTTTAAATCTTCTGCAAATCTCGCATTCATCCTCGCAACAGTCAAGCCCACTCTCCTAAGCGACCCAAATTTAAATTTCAACATATATTTTTCACTTGTAAATGAGATCTTCTAACAGACAACATAAGGATCACACAACTTCAGAACACTCCGTAGGAGATAACCCACCTGCTTTGCCTCCAACTAACATTTCCATATACCTTCACCAGTCATAAACATTACGCAGTCACTTAGTCTTCCTGAGTCTGAACTCATACCGCATCATGAAAATTTTTTTTACTTCACTCCCACAAGGAAACATGGAAAGATTCTTCACACGCCCATAACTCGGGGCTATACCTCGAATCAAGATGGAAATCAAGCACCTAATAGTTCTTCTATCCTCCAGTAGACCTTTCTCGTCGCTTTCAAATCATTTGAATACATCTCGCAGTCACATCATACTCATCACATAACTATCCAGTCATCACTTCCCTTAATAGGGACAGAACAGCACATATAGATCCAGAAACACGCGTTCACGCAATCAACACCTCGGTGCTCAAGCTATAGGCAAAAATCCGGCCTCAAGTATTCCAGACTGGCCCAACATCAACACATAGAGATCACATCTCGCCCCTCGATCAGGGAATCACGAGCCATCAATGCAAATCTAATACTGAGCGCTCATGCGCGCACACGAACGCGTGGAAGGAATTCAAAGAGTTACATTTCAAGTTGAATCAAAGGACGCACGATAAAAATTCTAGAATGTGAAGTTTTCCTAAAGGTTGTGCAGCCTCTCGAGGATAAATACAGACATCTTCGTACCGATCCGCGAGACTCTACTAAACCTGCTCATGACTCGTGAGACCTATGTAACCTAGGCTCTGATACCAACTTGTCACGACCCCAAACCGGACCCGGTCGTGATGGCACATCTCGTGAAGACAAGACCAGCCGACACAATTTCCCATGTCAACCATTTTCCATTAAAAGAGCTGAAAACCATAATCGGCCCCTTGGGAAAAACATAGTTCGTAAACAGTCCATCGGGCAAAACAGGAGTCATAAACACCTCATAACAAGAAAATCTCAGTGGAAATAACAAAAACCCAAACCAGTGATTAAGTTCTGAACATCTCATAAACCCCAACTTAAATGAAAGTTGTTTAAAAACAATTATCTAACATTTTCGACAGAGGCTCAGTATAAAGATGAGTGAAAACAGTCATTAAATCAACATATTCGATAGAAACTCACTCTAAAGAGAAGTGAAAATCAATAAGTTCACAATCAGGCCCCTCAGGCAAACATCACTCATGTGCATGTATATATCTATCGCCCCTCGGGCTAGCCTCTCAGTCACTCGTGACTCAACTCCTAACAATCTGCGCTCACACTCAGCACTCACGCACAATAGGTACCATATAGTAACCGCTGCGGCGTGCAGCCCGATCCATATATCGCTGTGGCATGCAGCCCGTTCCATATATATAGTCGACTGTGCTCACTGGGGGTGTGCAGACTCCGAAGGGGCTCCTACAGCCCAAGCGCTATATTGCTGCGGCGTGCAGCCCGATCCAACATATCGCTACGGCGTGCAGCCCAATCCATATATATATATATATATATATATACTAACCAGTAATTAAACTAACTAACCGAACGTAAAACGNCATTTAAATTCCAGCTTTTGGTAAAAAATCATTTGAAAATACCTTCCAACTTTCAGTAGGGGTTCAATACCATTTATAACAAAAGAGATAAAGGCCATGATCGGCCCCTCAGGCAAAATCTTAGTTCGTAAATAGCCCCTCGGGCAAAACAGGAATCATAAACACCTCATAACATGAAAATCTCAGTGGAAATACAGAGCCAAATCAGTGATTAAATTCTGAACATCTCATAAAACCCCAGCTTAAATGAAAGTTGTTTAAAAACATTTATTCAACATTTTCGATAGAGGCTCAGTATAAAGATGAGTGAAAGTAGTAAACAGATCAGCATATTCGATAAAAACTCACTTTAAAAGAGGAGTGAAAATCAATAAGTTCATAAGCAGGCCCCTCAGGCAAAACATCACTCATGTGCATGTATATATCATTCGCCCCTCGGGCAAGCCTCTCAATCCCTCGTGACTCATCTATTACCAATCAGCGCTCCTACTCAGCACTAACACTCAATAGGTACCATATAGTAACCGCTGCGGCGTGCAGCCCGCTTCATATATCGCTGCGGCGTGCAGCCTGATCCATATATATAGTCGACTGCGCTCACTAGGGGTGTGCAGACTCCGGAGGGGCTCCTACAGCCCAAGCGCTATATCGCTGCGGCGTGCAGCCTGATCCAACATATCGCTGCGGCGTGCAGCCCGATCCATATATATATATATATATATTGTTGCGGCGTGCAGCCCGATCCATAGATATATAATCCTCACAACCAGGCCCTCGGCCTCTCTCAGTCATTAGCCTCACAATCAGACTCTCATTCTATCTCAATCATCAACCTCACAATTAGACCCTCGGTCTATCTCAGTCATCAACTCACGATCACTCGGACCATCAGTAAAACAGGGAACCCATCCCAATAGTTTTCACATTTTTTAAGAAATATAGTGATAAAACCAGATTTAAACAATAACCAGGTAAAAACATGACTGAGGATATGCTTTCAAAACAAATGGAGTGAGGAAAATAGTAAAAATGCCCCTAAGGGTCTCAACAGGTCGGCACAAGGCCCCAAACATGGCATACAACCCAAAATATAATATCAATCTCTGGAACATGGAATATCATAAGATTTCAAATCAAATACGCGACTTAACAGTCGTACGGGACGGACCAAGTCACAGTCCCCAACGGTGCACAACTCCACGCTCGTCATCTAGCGTGTGTGTCACCTCAAAGTAACACAACAATATGTAATCCAGGGTTTCAAACCCTCAGGATAGTATTTACAATCATTACTTACCTCGATCCGGTCCAAACTCTAGCCTGCGATACCTCGCCCGCACGAATCGACCTCCGGATGCTCCAAATCTAGCCACAATCAGTGCATAATCATTAAAATATGCTAAGGGAACGAAGCCCACTCAAAAATATCCAATTTAACATCAAAATCCCGAAATTGCTCAAACCCGGCCCCCGGGCCCACGTCTCGGAATTCAATAATTTTTACATCAACGGATTCCTTATCTCCCCACGAGTTCATACATACTAAGAACATCAAAATCCATCCACAAATGGCCCTTCAAATCCCAAATGTTTGGTTTCCAATTTCCAAGCCCTAGCTCTTCAATTTTAGGCTTAATTCCATGATTAATTAGGTGGAATTCACACAAGAATCGAGTATTTAGTTCAAAAATCTTACCTCCAAGTGATTCCCTTTGATTCCCTCTTCAAATCCTTCTCAAAAGCTCCGCAATTTGCTCAACAATGGAGAAAATAGACCAAAATCGCGAAATCCATCTTTTAAACATTCTGCCCCAGGAATAAATTCCTTCTTCGCGAACGCGGTCAAAGCCTCGCATTCGCGAAGCACAAAAATTCCGCTGACCAAAACTCTCCTTCGCGAACGCGAACCTACCATCGCGAACGCAATGCTTCAGCCTCTCAAACTTACGCGAACGCGACAATGCCTCTCGCGAACGCGATGCATGCTAACCCGGCCCTTCGCGAACGCGAAGGCCAAACCTGACGCCTCCCTTCCTGACTCTTCGCGAACGCGAGGGTCCACTCGCGAACGCGAAGACCAAAATACCTGCAACTGCTGGAAATCAAAATCTGCAACTTTCTCAACTTCGAAATGACCCATTCAACCCCTCGAAACTCACCCGAGGCCCCCGGGACCTCAACCAAAGGCACGAACATATCCTAATACCTTATTCAAACTTGCTCCAATCTTCGGAACACTCAAAACAGTATCAGAATATCAAATTTGCATCGAATTCAAGCCTAAGAATCCTGAAAACTTCTAGATTACACTTTTGATAAAAAACCTGTCACGACCCAATTTCCAAACCCGGTCGTGATGGCGCCTCTCATGAAGACAAGGCCAGCCAACTAATCCAAATCGTCTCTTTAACAATTATTAAACATAAATGAATAGTTAATTACAACTTAACGGCAATAATAACCGGTATTTACAACCCGACCGAGGTGTCACAAGTCACGAGCATCTAAAGAAAACCTTAACACAACTACAGGCCAATAAATATATACTAGTAAAATTTCAAATTTCTGGGAACAAAAGACAACATCCGGTGCCGCGAACGTTGGCGGTCACCTTGCTCAGCTACAATAACAATACCTTCAATCCGCTAATAACCCGCTACCGGGTGAACAATACCTGCAACTGCACGCGAGGTGCAGGGAGTAAAGTGAGTACTCCAACTCAGTGAGCAATAAGAGTAAATAATAACTGAGCGGCAAGAAAACACGTAAGAGCACTCCATCATGCTATATAGGACAGTACAACCCTTTGAGAAAACAGTAAAACCGTGAAAAATCCTTTAGAAATATCTGGCTCAGTTAAAAACCTCTTTTGAAAATATCCTTTCCCAACAGTCAAGCAAATAAATGCGTAATCAGATAGTGCAAGTCTGCACATAAGTCAGCCCCTCGGGCACAACACTCCATTAACAAATAACACCAAGGTATCTGGTAAACAATACAAGATGTAGCGTAGATGCCCATGATATGAGAGTGCTGAATGTCATGACACGTAGTACAAACAGGAACCAATGTATGAATGTAATGCAATGCACATGATCGGTACACTCAGGTACCCACTGCGGCGTGCAACCCGAGCCATCCATATATTTTACGTCGACGGCGCTCACTGGGGGTGTGTACAGACTCCGGAGGGGCTCCTACAGCCCAAGCGCAATATCAAGCCATCTCGTGGAATTAATTAACTCCTGGTCAGTCATTGTTACCTGACCAATTTACATCATACAGTGTCATTGTTACCACTATTTCAAGTCACATCATACAGTGTCATTGTTACCACTGTTTCAAGTCACATCATACAGTGTCATTGTTACCACTATTTCAAATCATTGCTGCGGCACGCAGCCCGATCCATGCTTAGTCCAGAAATGCACATAAGCGACTTGGGCAATATTAAAATAATGGTTCCCAACTCAAAACATCAATAAAATATTGTTTAAGTTTTCAAATCTTAGAAAAATGGCTGAGTTTGCAAAACCGTATTAAAACCCTGGACCGAGATGAAATGATATGCAAAGTAATGCAAAAACAGTGATACCAACCCCCGAAGGATTCAAATAATCGGCACGAAGCCCAACACATGGCAATCAGCCTGAATCATGATAGCATCAAGTAAGTTTCAGTCAAATAAGTAGTAATATCAACAACCGGGACGGACCAAGTTACAATCCCCAACGGTGCTCTACCCCACGCTCATATCCGGTGTGCGAGTCACCTCAATACNCGAATTAACTACGAGATAAATCGGATTACACAACAGCAATTAGCACACAGAAAATAAGATAACACAGAGTAAACAACTCAATTTAAATGCCAATAATGAGGATCTCCCAGGATACCGTCCTGTAGTCCATTTTATCAATCTGAACGAGGAGCTCCCGGGATACCTTCCTGTAGTCCACCGTATGAATATATCTGAAGGATCTCTCGGAATACCGTCCCGTAGTTCAATTATCAATGTGCAGGGGGATCTCCCAGGAATCTAACCCGTAGTCCCAAAGTAAATGTGCAGGGGGATCTCCCGGGAATCTAACCCGTAGTCCCAAAGTAAATGTGCAGGGGGATCTCCCGGGAATCTAACCCGTAGTCCCAAATATAAATGTACAGGGGGATCTCCCGGGAATCGAACCCGTAGTCCCAAAGTAAACAAACAAGGGGGGAGCTACCGGAATCCCACATCCGTAGTCCCAATGTAAATGCGCAACCAAAATCAGAGAAATATTCAGAAATTGAAGTACAACAATACAAGGCAACAAATAATTCTGGCCTAACATGCTCCACGTAATTACAATTAAGGCAATTTAAGTTAAATTTCATAATGTAAATAATAATTCAAGTAATTGATTCTACAATTAAATTCTAAGCTAATACGCGAAATTTTGTAAAATGACCAAAATGCGCCTCGGACCCACGTCTCGGAATCGGATAATTTTTATATTTTCAGAACCCTCGTACTCTCACGAGTCTACCCATATAAAAATCTCTCAAATCGGAGGTCAAAATACCCACTCAAAACTCAACAATTTAGTCTAAGGATTTTGACCCATTTTTCATTCAAAAATTCGAAAATACGAATGAAATCATGATTAGATTAGTAAGTATTAAGCATAAGAGAGTAGAGAATCGTTACCCAATTATTGCTTGCGAAAACCCCTTGAAAGTTCTCCCAAAATCGAGCTCTAGAAGTAAAAAATGAAAGAAAATGGGAACAAAAGTCCCATTTTCGAAACTTAAGATCTCTGCTCAGGCCTATTTTCCGCTTCTGCGGAAAATTTTCCGCTTCCGCGGAAATTTTCGCTTCCACGGATATTTTCCGCTTCTGCGGTACCACTTCCGCGGCACTATTTCCGCTTTTGTGTTACCGCTTCCGCGGTCAATTTCCGCTTTTGCGGTTATGACAGCAACCAGCACTTTCTCGACACGGAAATGAGCATAACTCCCTCATACGATGTCCAAATTCGATGATTCTTTTTGCTATGGATCCGAAATTACGATACGGATCTAATGGTTCAATAAGAACTTAATTTGGAGCTTATTTACTCATTGTGGTACCCCTTTATGTCCAAAGATACGACATTGAAACATCAAATAAGAGCGCGATACAACCCAAAACAAACCCGAGGCCCTCGGGACCTCAACCAAAAGCACCAAGGCATCTTAATACATTATTCAAACTTGTTCCAATCCTCAAAACACCTCAAACAACACCAAAACCATCAAATTACATCAAATTCAAGCCTAAGTTCTTCTAAAACTTTCAAAACACGCATTCGATCAAAAATCCAATCAAACCATGTCCGAATGACCTGAAATTTTGCACACATATCCCAAATCACCTAACGAAGCTACAGAAACTCTCGGAATTCCATTCTGACTCCCGGATCAAAATCTCACCTATCAACCGGAAATCGCCAAAATACTAACTTCGCCAATTCAAGCCTAAATTAGCTACGAACTTCCAAAATACATTTTGAACACGCTCCCAACCCCGAAATCACCTAACGGAGCTAACGGAACCATCAGATTTCCATTCCGAGGCCGTCTTCACACTGTTCCAACTACGGACCATTTTCCAACACTTAAGCTCTCATTTAGGGACTAAGTGTCCGAAAATTCTCCGAAATCCAACACCGAACGTCCCGGCAAACCAAAATAGCAGAAAGGAACTTAGGGGAAACAGTTAATAGGGGATCGGGGCGTAAATTCTAAAAACGACCGGCCGGGTCGTTACATCCTCCCACACTTAAACATTCGTTCGTCCTCGAACGAGCATAAAGAACATACCTGAAGTAGTGAAAAGATGAGGGTATAGGCTGTGTATATCCCGCTCGGTCTCCCAAGTCGCCTCCTCGGCCGACTGACCCCGCCATTGAACCTTTACTGAAGCAATGCTCTTTGACCTCAACTTTCTAATTTGTCTATCCAATATAGCCACTGGCTCCTCAACATAAGATAAATCCTTGTCCAACTGAACTGAGCTGAAATCCAACACGTGCGATGGGTCGCCGTAATACCTCCGGAGCATCGAAACCTGAAATATCGGATGAACTCCTGCCAAGATGGGAGGTAGGCCAAGGTCATAAGCAACTTTTCCAACGTGCTTCAATACCTAATAAGGGTAAATAAACCTCAGACTCAATTTCCCTTTCTTCCCAATTCTCATAACACCCTTCATAAGCGAAACTCGAAGCAGAACCCGCTCTCCGACCACCTTTCTGTCCGCGTAACCCTTCTGAGTCAATCTAGTCATAGGAGCTGCAATCGATGAAAACCCTTCCACAAAACGAGGGTAGTAACCCGCCAAGCCTAGGAAACTGCGAATCTCTGTAGCTGAGGAGGGTCTAGGCCAACTCTACACTGCCTCTACCTTCTTCGGATCCACCCGAATACCCTCACTTGATACCACGTGACCTAAGAATGCCACGGAATTCAACAAGAACTTACATTTTGAAAACTTTGCATATAATTTCTTTTCTTTCAGAGTCTGAAGCACTGTCCTCAGGTGCTGCTCATGATCTTCCCGACTCCGGGAATACACCAAAATGTCATCAATAAAGACAATAACAAAGAGTAAAGATATTGCCGAAATACTCTGTGCATCAAATGCACAAAAACTGCTGGGGCATTGGTCAGCCCAAATGACATACATGGAACTCGTAATGATCATATTGAGTCCTAAAAGCAATCTTCGGGATAGCTGGCTCCCGAACCTTCAACGGATGGTAACCTGAGCATAAGTCAATCTTAGAAAATACCCATGCGCCCTGAAGCTAGTCAAACAGATCATCAGTACGAGGCAAAGGATAGCGGTTATTCATTATAGCCTTGTTCAACTGGCGATAATCAATACACATACGCATGGAACTATCCTTATTTTTCACAAACAAGATAGGAGCACCCCCAAGGTGATATACAAGGCCGAATAAAATCCTTATCAAGCAAATTCTTGTAACTGATCCTTCAACTTAACTGAAGGTTTCACCTAATCCTTAGTCCATAACCTTAGGACAGGGCCGAAACTTCAAAATCCGACATTCGTCATAGGGTCCGAATTACACATCATCACACTGCATTAGTCTTATTTCAACACATTTCAACTTTTAATAGCGCTTAAATACTTCGAACTTGTTTTCTTCAGGATGTTACATTCTCCCACACTTAGGGTCATTCGTCCTCAAAGGCACAACGTAACTTACCTCTTTCTTCGCACATCTTAATGTCTCAAATTTTTCTAACTCCCAAATTTTTCAGAAANTTACATGTAGAATCTCGAACACGTTAAAACCATTCTCGAGGGTCATTCATTCTATTCAACTTGCATTTAGCCTGCTCAATTAACAAAACCACCTGTGCCTCTTAGCACTCTAACACCGCAGGATACGACCTCATTTCAATACAAACAAACATATTCCTTCTATATACACTGAGCATTCTTTATCAACAACAGTTCAAGACATCCTATTATTTTCTCACATCTACGAAGCACCATATAACCTTTGTCAAAATTTTGCTTCACTCGCGCCATCCTCGGCTCAATTTCTGCAACCAGAACTGATCCGCCCGCATACCTCGAAACGGAACCAACATAGCACATAACCGTGCGATCAGCTAATCAACAGCAACCTCCCCAACTTGGCTCGAAGCCATATATCAGGACACACTCAATAACCCATAATACTTTTACTCTAATGATGCCACAATATCATAGTGAGATTAAACTCAAATCATCCACTAGTTTGTGAAAACACAGATCATCTAGTACTGTAATCCTCTGCAAACCTCGCATTCATTCCCACCTCAGTTGAGTCTACTCTCTTAAGCGACCCGAATTCTCAAATTTCAACACGTACCCTTCAATTACACATGAGATCTTCTAACATACGCATAAGGATCATACCACTTAAGAACACTCCGCAGGAGATAACCCACCTGCTTCGCCTCAATTTAGTACTTCAGCATACCTTCCACCATCATATACGTTACACAGTCAATTTAGTCTTCCTGAGTCTGAACTCATACCGCCACATGTATTGCACTTTACTTTCCAACTAGGAGACACGAAAATATCCTTCACGCGCCCATAATTTGGGCTACACACAAATCACAATAGGAATCGAACACTTATCCGTTCATCTATTATCCAGCAGACTTCTTCGTCACTATCAAGTCATATAGATACATCTCGCAGTACTAACATACTCATCACATGAATACCAAACCGCCATTCTGGCTAATAGGGATAATACCGAACATATAAGTTCAAAACACTTGCTCACACGATCAGCACCTCAGTGCTCAAGCCATAGGCAAGATCCGGCCTCAAGTCCTACAGACTGGCCCAACATCAAACTCACGGAGATTACATCTCGCCCCTTGATCGGGGAATCACAAGCCATCAAGGCACATCTGATACTGAGTGCTAAGGTGCGCATACAAACGCGTGGAAGGAATTTCAAGAGTTTCTTTTCAAGCTGAATCAAGGATGCACGATAAGAATTCAAGAATGTGAAGTTTTCCTAAAGGTTCTGTAGCCTCTCGAAGATAAATACAGACGTCTCCGTACCGATCCGCGAGACTCTACTAAACCTGCTCATGACTCGTGAGACCTAGTAACCTAGGCTCTGATACCAACTTATCACGGCCCAATTTCCAAACCCGGTCGTGATGGCACCTCTCGTGAAGACAAGGCCAGCCAACAGAACAACAACGCCTCTTTCAAACCCTTTTTTTAAACATAAATGATTAGATAATTATAATTTAATGACAATAACAATCGATATATATACGACCCAAAACAGCCCGACCGGGGTATCATAAGTCACGAGCATCTAGGGAAGTCTGAACACGACCACAGGGTCAATAATATACAGAATAAAGTTTAGAATCAAAAGACGAAGTCCGGTGCCGCGAACGCCGGCGGTCACCTTGCTCAGCTACGATAGCAAATCCTCAACCAGCTCAAACCCGCTACCGGGTAACCAATACCTGCATCTGCACGCGAGGTGCAGGGAGTAAAGCGAGTACTCCAACTCAGTGAGTAATAAAGGTAAATAATAACTGAGCAGCAAGAAATCATGAAAGGCACTCCATCATGCTATATAGAACAGTGCAACCCCTTGAGAAAACAGTAAAACCGTGAAATCCTTTAGAAAATCTATCTGGGCTCAGTTACAAACCTCTTTTGAAAATATCTTTTTCAACAGTTAAGCAAATGAATGCGAAACAGATAGTGCAAGTCAGCACGTAAGTCAGCCCCTCGGGCACAACACTCCATTAACAAATAAAACCAGGTTATCCGATAAACAGTACAAGAAGTAGCAAGGATGCCAATGAAATGAGAGTGCTAAATGTCATGACACGTAATACAAACAGGAATCAATGCATGAGTGCAATGCAATGCATATGACCGGTACACTCAGGTACCCACTGCGGCGTGCAGTCCGAGCCAACCATCTATTTAACGTCGATGGCGCTCACTAGGGGTGTGTACAGACTCCGGAGGGGCTCCTACAGCCCAAGCGCAATAATCAAGCCATCTCGTGGCATCAACTAGGCCCTCGGCCTCAATATCAGTACAGTACCGCTGCGGCGCGCAGCCCGAGCCAACCATATATCCAGAAATCACTATAATACTGCTGCGGCGTGCGGCCCGATCCATGCTCAGTCCAGAAATCACATAAGCCACTTGGGCTATATTAAAATAACAGTTCTCAGCTCAAAACGTCAATAAATGTTGTTTAAGTTCTCAAATCTTAGAAAAATGGTTGAGTTTGCAAATTAGTATTAAAACCCTGGACCGAGATCAAATAGTATGCAAAAATGATGCGAAAACAGTGATATCAATCCCTGAAGGATTCACATAGTTGGCACGAAGCCCAAACATGGCAATTAGCCCAAATAGCAGTGATAACAAATAATTTCCAGTCAAATACGTAGTAATTTCATCAATCCGGACGGACCAAGTCACAATCCCTAACGGTGCTCTACCCCACGCTCGTATTCGACGTGCAAGTCACCTCAATATAGCACTATGATGTGCAAATCCGGGGTTTCAAACCCTCAGGATATCATTTACAAGTATTACTCACCTTGAACCGGTGAAATCTCTAGCTCGCGACGCCTTTGCCCCTCAAATCGGCCTCCACGCGCGTCGAATCTATCCAACATCAGAGCGAATACATCACAATATGCCAAGGGAACAATACCCAATCGAAAACAATCAAAATATAGCAAAAATCTCGAAACTAGCAAAACCCGAGCCCCGGGCCCACTTCTCGAAAAATTATAAAATTAACATCAATGGATTCCTTACCTCGCCACGAGTCCATACATATCAAATTTACCGAAATCCGAGCTCCAATGCTCCCTCAAACTCCAAATTTCCATTTCAAAAGTCAAGCCCTAGTTCTTCCATTTTTAATCAAATTTCCATGAATTTAGGTGTTGATTCTTCAAAAAAATGATGATTCTAGGTCACGAGACTCACCTCCAATCAATTCCCGTCGAAACCCTCCTTAATCCTCGTCAAAAAGCTCCCAAGGTTGCTCAACAATGGTGAAAATAAGACCTAGCTCGCGGAGGAAATAATATAAATCTGCCCAGCTCTTTTCGCTTTTGCGGTCCCTTTCCCGCTTATGCGGGACCGCTTCCGCGACTTTTCTTCCGCTTCTGCGGAAATTCCAAACTCGAGCTCAACCGCTTCTGCGGGAGGACAACTCTATTCCCTTGCGAGAATTGGATTTTTGGAGTTTGAAGAGTCGCCACCTAATGATTATAGTGCATTAGGACACTTTAAGGAAGAATTTGAGATGAAGAACCAGAGTTTGGGTAAGGGCTAGAAATTATCTCGAGGGGAAGGTGTTAGGCACCCCTCAAGATCCACTAGTGTGGTTCCCGGCCATGCTACAATTGTGACTTTGAATGCAAACAAACGAGTAAACAAGCAAGCATTGCAAATACGAGAAAACTATTACAAACAAGGAGCACAAAGGTAAAAAAAACGTAGCTGAATTTTAGGGTAAGGAGCAGTTTAGTTAAAACGTAGTCAAGTAGGAAGAAGTCAAGTACTTAGTGCGAACAATCTGAAANACAACCCGACCGAGGTGTCACAAGTCACGAGCATCTAAAGAAAACCTTAACACAACTACAGGCCAATAAATATATACTAGTAAAATTTCAAATTTCTGGGAACAAAAGACAACATCCGGTGCCGCGAACGTTGGCGGTCACCTTGCTCAGCTACAATAACAATACCTTCAATCCGCTAATAACCCGCTACCGGGTGAACAATACCTGCAACTGCACGCGAGGTGCAGGGAGTAAAGTGAGTACTCCAACTCAGTGAGCAATAAGAGTAAATAATAACTGAGCGGCAAGAAAACACGTAAGAGCACTCCATCATGCTATATAGGACAGTACAACCCTTTGAGAAAACAGTAAAACCGTGAAAAATCCTTTAGAAATATCTGGCTCAGTTAAAAACCTCTTTTGAAAATATCCTTTCCCAACAGTCAAGCAAATAAATGCGTAATCAGATAGTGCAAGTCTGCACATAAGTCAGCCCCTCGGGCACAACACTCCATTAACAAATAACACCAGGGTATCTGGTAAACAGTACAAGATGCAGCGTAGATGCCCATGATATGAGAGTGCTGAATGTCATGACACGTAGTACAAACAGGAACCAATGTATGAATGCAATGCAATGCACATGATCGGTACACTCAGGTACTCACTGCGGCGTGCAGCCCGAGCCATCCATATGTTTTACGTCGACGGCGCTCACTGGGGGTGTGTACAGACTCCGGAGGGGCTCCTACAGCCCAAGCGCAATATCAAGCCATCTCGTGGCATCAATTAACTCCTGGTCAGTTATTGTTACCTGACCAATTTACATCATACAGTGTCATTGTTACCACTGTTTCAAGTCACATCATATAGTGTCATTGTTACCACTGTTTCAAGTCACATCATACAGTGTCATTGTTACCACTGTTTCAAGTCACATCATACAGTGTCATTGTTACCACGATCCATGCTCAGTCCAGAAATGCACATAAGCCACTTGGGCAATATTAAAATAATGGTTCCCAACTCAAAACATCAATAAAATATTGTTTAAGTTTTCAAATCTTAGAAAATGGCTGAGTTTGCAAAACCGTATTAAAACCCTGGACCGAGATCAAATGATATGCAAAGTAATGCAAAAACAGTGATACCAACCCCCGAAGGATTCAAATAATCGGCACGAAGCCCAACACATGGCAATCAGCCCAAATCATGATAGCATCAAGTAAGTTTCAGTCAAATAAGTAGTAATATCAACAACCGGGACGGACCAAGTCACAATCCCCAACGGTGCTCTACCCCACGCTCATATCTGGCGTGCGAGTCACCTCAATACAGCACTATCATGTGCAAATCCGGGGTTTCAAACCCTCAGGATATCATTTACAAGTATTACTCACCTTGAACCGGTGAAATCTCTAGCTCGCGACGCCTTTGCCCCTCAAATCGGCCTCCACGCGCATCGAATCTAACCAAAATCAGAGCGAATACATCACAATATGCTAAGGGAACAATAACCAATTGAAAATAATCGAAAAATAGCAAAGATCTCGAAACTAGCAAAACCCGAGCCCCGGGCCCACTTCTCGAAAAATTACAAATTTTACATCATCGGATTCCTTATCTCGCCACGAGTCTAACCATACAAAAGTTATCCAATTCCCATAACATTTCGACCCTCAAATCCATGATTCTATCCAAGAGGGTTTTCTATACTTTCCAACAAAATTCGCGGATTAAACACCAAAACTAGTGATAGTTTCAAGTTATACAACCAAAATTGAGTTAAGAATACTTACCCCGTTGTTCTCTCCAAAAATCTCCCGAAAAATCGCCTTATCCGAGCTCCAAATCGTCAAAAACGGCAAATGGGACGAAGTTTGGACTTTATTCTGCTGCCCAGGGATTTGTTCTTCGCGTTCGCGGTCCTCCTCTCGCGTTCGTGAAGAACACGACCCCAGTTCGCCCTCCGTGAACATGTCGTGATGGCACCTAGTCCCTACAACTAGGTAAGCCTAACAATGCGTAATTTATACAACTTGCGGAAAAATAAACTAAATTGCGGAAGCAAACAACTGAAAATTTTACTGTCAAGAGAAAACTGTGTATAAGTGCCACTTGGCATAATACAACCCATATCACGAAATCCAAAACAAACTCCTAAAACCCGGAAACTCACAGGAAACACAGGCTATTAGAAATGGAATACACTGCTCTAACTCCAGAATGTCTACACAACCGAAAGAAAGGAAGTCATATACTAAAGCTGGAATAAGATAGAGACTTCTGGTCTGCGGACGTGGCAGATATACCTCAAAGTCTCTGCCAGATCTCTCTGCCGCGAGGATAGTGCGCCTGGGTGGAGGTACCTGGAGCTGCACATGAAAAACATGCGCAGAAGAGGTATGAGTACACCATAGCGGTACTCAGTAAGTGCCAAGCCTAACCTCGGTTGGGTAGTGACGAGGAAGGTCAGGGCCCTACTGAGATTAAATAAAATAACAAGGCTGTCAATAGTATGAAATAAGAAGAAATAATGATATACAACTATGAAATAAATCGAATTAACTACGAGATAAATCGGATTACACAACAGCAATTAGCACACAGAAAATAAGATAACACAGAGTAAACAACTCAATTTAAATGCCAATAATGAGGATCTCCCAGGATACCGTCCTGTAGTCCATTTTATCAATCTGAACGAGGAGCTCCCGGGATACCTTCCTGTAGTCCACCGTATGAATATATCTGAAGGATCTCCCGGGATACCGTCCCGTAGTCCAATTATCAATGTGCAGGGGGATCTCCTGGGAATCTAACCCGTAGTCCCAAAGTAAATGTGCAGGGGGATCTCCCGGGAATCTAACCCGTAGTCCCAAAGTAAATGTGCAGGGGGATCTCCCGGGAATCTAACCCGTAGTCCCAAATATAAATGTACAGGGGGATCTCCCGGGAATCGAACCCGTAGTCCCAAAGTAAACAAACAAGGGGGGAGCTACCGGAATCCCACATCCGTAGTCCCAATGTAAATGCGCAACCAAAATCAGAGAAATATTCAGAAATTGAAGTACAACAATACAAGGCAACAAATAATTCTGGCCTAACATGCTCTACGTAATTACAATTAAGGCAATTTAAGCAAATAGGCAATTTGGATCAATTAAACATGCTTTTCCATACTAGCACGTGGAGGCCGATTTGAGGGGCAAAGGCGTCGCGAGCTAGAGATTTCACCGGTTCAAGGTGAGTAATACTTGTAAATGATATCCTGAGGGTTTGAAACCCCGGATTTGCACATCATAGTGTTGTATTAAGGTGACTCGCACGCCGGATATGAGCGTGGGGTAGAGCACCGTTGGGGATTGTGAGTTGGTCCGTCCCGGTTGTTGATATTACTACTTATTTGACTGAAACTTACTTGATGCTATCATGATTCAGGCTGATTGCCATGTGTTGGGCTTCGTGCCGATTATTTGAATCCTTCGGGGGTTAGTATCACTGTTTTTACATTACTTTGAATATCATTTTGATCTCGGTCCAGGGTTTTAATACGGTTTTGCAAACTCAGCCATTTTTCTAAGATTTGAAAACTTAAACAATTAT
>NW_017673043.1:0-44922 GCF_001879085.1 Nicotiana attenuata | reverse complement strand
AACTTAACAATATTTATTGATGTTTTGAGTTGGGAACCATTATTTTAATATTGCCCAAGTGGCTTATGTGCATTTGTGGACTGAGCATGGATCGGGCTGCGCGCCGCAGCAATGATTTGAAACAGTGGTAACAATGACACTGTATGATGTGACTTGAAACAGTGGTAACAATGACACTGTATGATGTGACTTGAAACAGTGGTAATAATGACACTGTATGATGTGACTTGAAACAGTGCTAACAATGACACTGTATGATGTAAATTGGTCAGGTAACAATGACTGACCAGGAGTTAATTGATGCCACGAGATGGCTTGATATTGCGCTTAGGCTGTAGGAGCCCCTCTGGAGTCTGTACACACCCCCAGTGAGCGCCGTCGACGTAAAATATATGGATGGCTCGGGCTGCACGCCGCAGTGAGTACCTAAGTGTACCGGTCATGTGCATTGCATTGCATTCATACATTGGTTCCTGTTTGTACTACGTGTCATGACATTCAGCACTCTCATATCATGGGCATCTACGCTACATCTTGTACTGTTTACCAGATACCCTGGTGTTATTTGTTAATGGAGTGCTGTGCCCGAGGGGCTGACTTATGTGCGGACTTGCACTATCTGATTACGCATTTATTTGCTTGACTGTTGGGAAAGGATATTTTCAAAAGAGGTTTTTAACTGAGCCAGATATTTCTAAAGGATTTTTCACGGTTTTACTGTTTTCTCAAAGGGTTGTACTGTCCTATATAGCATGATGGAGTGCTCTTACATGTTTTCTTGCCGCTCAGTTATTATTTACTCTTATTGCTCACTGAGTTGGAGTACTCACTTTACTCCCTGCACCTCGCGTGCAGTTGCATGTATTGTTCACCCGGTAGCGGGTTATTAGCGGATTGAAGGTATTGTTATTGTAGTTGAGCAAGGTGACCGCCAGCGTTCGCGGCACCGGATGTTGCCTTTTGTTACCAGAAATTTGAAATTTTACTAGTATATATTTATTGGCCTGTAGTTGTATTAAGATTTTCTTTAGATGCTCGTGACTTGTGACACCCCGGTCGGGTTGTGTTGGGTTGTAAATACCGGTTATTATTGCCGTTAAGTTGTAATTAACTATTCATTTATGTTTAATAATTGTTAAAGAGACGATTTTGGTTAGTTGGCTGGCCTTGTCTTCACAAGAGGCGCCATCACGATCGGGTTTGGAAATTGGGTCGTGACAAGTTGGTATCAGAGCGAATACATCACAATATGCTAAGGGAACAATACCCAATCGAAAATAATCGAAAAATAGCAAAGATCTCGAAACTAGCAAAACCCGAGCCCCGGGCCCACTTGTCGAAAAATTACAAATTTTACATCATCGGATTCCTTATCTCGCCACGAGTCTAACCATACAAAAGTTATCCAATTCCCATAACATTTCGACCCTCAAATCCATGATTCTATCCAAGAGGGTTTCTATACTTTCCAACAAAATTCGCGTATTAAACACCAAAACTAGTGATAGATTCAAGTTATACAACCAAAATTGAGTTAAGAATACTTACCCCGTTGTTCTCTCCAAAAATCTCCCGAAAAATCGCCTTATCCGAGCTCCAAATCGTCAAAAATGGCAAATGGGACGAAGTTTGGACTTTATTCTGCTGCCCAGGGATTTGTTCTTCGCGTTCGCGGTCCTCCTCTAGCGTTCGCGAAGAACAAAGTTCCAAAAATTCATTTTCCAAACTCTACTCGGACAGCCTCTAGTGTAATGGTCATAACTTTTTACACACAACTCCAAATAACTATTATAATATGTTTCTGGAAACTAGATTCAAAGAGCTACAACTTTCGTTTTTGAATCATCTCCAAATGCATTGTAGATTGAGAGATACGAGCCTCCAAAGTAAGACCTGCGCAACAGAATTGCCTCTTCTTCGCGAACGCGAGGAACAAAACCCCAGAAGCCAAATCCTTCTTCGCGAACGCGAGGGGACCCTCGCAAACGCGAAGAACAATACCAGATACCAGCTTCAGCCATTGCAAAACAGCCCGAAATGATCCGAAACCACCCCGAAACACACCCGAGGCCCTCGGGACCTCAACCAAACACGCCAACATATCCCATAACATTATTCAAACTTGTTCCAACCTTCGGAATGCTCAAAACAACATTAAAACACCAAATTTGCATCGGATCCAAGCCTAACAATTTCAAGAACTTCCAAATTCCATTTTTGATCAAAAACCCAACCAAACCACGCCCGAATGACATAAAATTTTGCAGACAAGTCCAAAATGACATAACGAAGCTACAGCAACTCTCGGAATTCCATTCCAACCCTCGGATCAAAATCTCACCTATCAACCGGAATTCGCCAAAATACTAACTTCGCCAATTCAAGCCTAATTCTACACCGGACCTCCAAAATCAATTCCGATCACACTCCTAAGTCACAAATCATCCCCCGAAGCTATCTGAATCACCGTAAATCACATCCGAGCCCTATAACTCATAAGTCAACGTCCGGTTGACTTTTCCAACTTAAGCCTTCCTTAAAGAGACTAAGTGTCTCATTTCTTATCCAAACCAATCCAAATCAACTCTAACACACCACATACCGATAACGAAACATGAAGAAGCATAAAATGGGGGAAACGGAGCAGTAACACATGAGACGACGGATCGGGTCGTCACAAAACCCTACCAAACCACGTCCGAATGACCTGAAATTTTTCACACACGTCACAAATGCCACAATGGAACTACTGCAACTTCCATAATTTCACTCCGACCTCTATATCAAAAATCTCCCCTATCAACCGGAAAACGACAAAATTTCAATTTCGCCAATTCAAACCTATACCTTCCACGGACCTCCAAAATGCATTCCAATCATGCTCCTAAGTCCTAAATCACCTAACGAAGCTAACCAAACCATAAAAATTCTAATCCGAGATCAAATACAAACAAGTCAACTCTTGGTCAAACCTTTCAAATTTCAAGCTTCAACCCGAGAACTGTTCTTTCAAATTCATTCCGATTACCCTGAGAACCAAAACCAACGATTTACGTAAGTCATAATACATCACGTGGGGTAAGTCATGCCCGAGAACTGGCGAGGGAAGTGCAAAAGCTCAAAACGACCGTCGGGTCGTTACAGGTCAAAATATGATTGATGAAATCTCTGACTTACAATAAGAATTATTGGTTCATAGAAATATTATATTTCACTAGTAATTCTATGAGTTAAATTTTATTGATCTAAGTTTGGTTCATAGTCCATAAGCCACCAAACCTATTGCATTTGGACCATACAAATCCAGCAAATCTTACTCCTCTTTTATTAATTTTTTGGAAATATGTGGGGGAACTGTTGTGATATTTCCAAAAAGGTGGACAAATGTCCATCCATGTGGCAAGATGCATGCAAGTAAAGTGGACAAATCTTACCTACGAACATGTGGCAAGCCTTCTAGAAGGGAAGAGATAAATGGCAAGAAGCTTTTGAAAAATGGCAAAATTCATCAGCCACCTTCTTGCCATGCACAACAAATCTTCATGCAAATGAGGCTATAAATATCCATTTCCAATCACTCATTTTGGATTATCAACAAGACAAAAAGAAATCCTTCTCCTCTTTCCTTCTAATTTCATTATTCACCAACTTTCCTTTGTTGTCTTTCTTTTTGGTAGTTTAACTTCTCTTGTTCCCCTCTTTTAAATAGTTGGGTTTGTAATATTTGATTTTGCTGATTCCTGTATCCTTTAAATAATGGGCTTGTTTAATCCCGGGAAAACATTTCACATTACTGAAATAGTTTCTTAGGATAGTGCCCAGCACGACTCAAGCCAATTCGTGTATCTGCTTACAAATAATATTATTGGAGTATTATTATTATTATTATTATTTTTCCCCTGTAACTTCCCTACAAATATTTAGTCCATTAATTGTAAGTTCGTCTTCCTTTATTGTTTTACAATTAAAAAGCCATGATTTTCCTCTCTTTTTTTGCTTTTTCAAATTTTAATCTATCTTTTCTCTGGTATTCAACTTTGTTCGTCTGTGTTGTTTAATTGTTCCTCCATATTTTAATAATTTTTTTCTTTGTATTTGCTTGTTCTGTGTATCTCGTGTTCTTTGTGTACATACAGAACACCTATGAATAAACCCTCTAAAATACACATGCATGTATCGACGGGATAATATCGTAAAGCCTAAAAGTGATGGAAGAGATTATTTCCAAGTCTGCTTAGTTTAGCTTTATTCTTTCTTGGTGAGTGTAAACATTTGATTTTATTTTTCCGATAGACTATTGATTCAGAATCTTCATTTGTCGTCTGTCTACGAATTTTTTCCCCAGTTGTGCTTTATTTTCTTTTTAATTCACTATGTAAGATTCTGGATATTTGATTTATATGTTTCCGTTTCCCCCTGCTGTTTCATATTTTTTTGGGTGGTGGATTCTGTATACATGTGGTTATTTGTTCAAACACTTGTACTTACCAAATTGAAGATCTACGAGTCTATTTTCTAACTCATTAAACCGTTCATCGATACGACATAGGAGTAGAGAGATACTTTCAGTTTCGCGAGACTACGCAGACTGCATAGGTGACAAGTATGTGTGTCACAAAGCTTTTAGAGCAATATATTTCGTGTATTATATGAGGTCTTTTTGGGATATATTATATACCAAATTGAAGGTCTTGGAATTTAGTTTCCAATGCTCTTAACCATTCATTCATAAAACATCCAGATAAAAAGATATAAGCGTCTGAAGATGGGCCATTGAGAGGGTGCCAAGCTAGCACCTCCTTGACTTTTCAAAAGTTGGTATATAATCTCCATCTCATCTTTTCTCTTCATTTATCCATTGAACACGACCAGAGGACACCCCTAAACTTAACTTAAGCTCTCTTCAAGGGTTTCAAAGAGGATTAGCATCCTGGGTGCAAAATCAAGAAGCGATAACAATATAACGATCCCTACGACGTAAATATCATTATACTGCCTCTCTTTTTTCATTGAAGTTCGAGTTTTGGGAGGTACTTAAAAGTTAAGAAACGTCTAATATCTGTATTTAAGTGTTTAAATATCAAGGAAGGTTGGTAAATTTGTTTCCTAATAGTTGGAACTCACTGGACGGTGATCGGAAGCCGCGAGTTCGAGTTATTTGATTTGTAATGGACTGTTTGTGGGTTGTTTCGTGTTGGCCTCTTGTGTTGATGTTTTATGGCATTTTGGAGGAGAAAAAGTATGGGGAAACAACACATAATGACGGAATGCTAGGCTGGTTGTTCGTCGTTACTTTTTTTAGGTTGGTTGGCACTACTTTGGTTGTCGTTTTATGTATGAAGTGATTAGGGTGTGTGGGCTGTTTTGTTATATTGTGATGGAGATAAGGTTGAAAATGATGCATACATGTTGTTATTGTTGTGTTCTTGTTGTTGTTGGTATATGGTATTGGTGGAGGGCCTTGTTACAGGGAAGATGCTGCCAAAATTTACGTAAACAAGCTACTAGTTTAAGTTTCGAACTTAGCCTTTACTCAACACTGATTTTGAATCTCCTTATGCTGTGATAGATTGAGTTGAGTTGTTTGAAGAATTGCTTGGAAGGTATCAAGAAGTCAACAGAGTTAAGGTATATTAAGGCTAAACCTTTCTTTCATTTTGGCATGATCCAGTAACTACATGTGTTTGATAACGAGACATAAAGAGAAGTTCATATTTCTGAATTTATGTACATTTTCCTAGTCTCATAAGTTACAGTATTCTCCCTTATCGGGACTTCGTATTCAGTTTAGTTTTATCTTCTGTCAGCCGCAGAGAGTCTATATATATATATACGGTATTACAGTATTTTCACCATAGCTCGATGGGCAGGCCCCTATTAGGTAACCTCAGATCAGATGGTGAGTTATATACCGAGCCTACTGTGGCCGAGCGCCTATGAGCGAGCCCAGAATGGTCGAGATATAGAGCTTAGTATGGCTGAGCTCTTATGAGCGAGCCCACTATGGTAGTGCAATTACACATACCGAGCCTTATAGGGCCGGGCAACTATTTTACATACTATATTGAGAGAGTTGAGTCAGTATCACCAGGTAAGCATATCTTTAGATTATCTTTGACTCCCAATTACTTTCAGTTATTATATTATCAGTTCAGTTTCAGATTTCAGTTATTAAGTTGCCTTACATACTTAGTACATTATTTCGTACTGACGTCCTTTTTGCTGGGGATGTTGCATTTCATGTCTGCAGGTCCTGATAGACAACTGGATAGACCTTCCCAGTAGACGGAGCCAAACATCAACTTGGTTGGTAAGCTCCATTTTTCCAGAGTTACCAGGTCTAGATCTTGGAGTCCATTTTATATATATACAGGTTTGATGGGTAGGTCGAGGCCCTGTCCCGACCATGGTACAATTTAGTTATCTCTAGAGGCTTGTAGACGAGTCTTGTATATTTTCTTTTATATCAGTAGATATTCATGGCGGCTTCATCGGCCTGGACAATTATATATAGGGGTATACAAACCGAACCGGAAAACCAGCACCAAACCGAAAAGTCAAACCAGACCGATTAAAAAACCCGACTACGTTTGGTTTGATTTGGTTTGTTATTGAATTAAAAAAACCCGAACCAAACCGACATATAAATATATAATTTTTATATATACTTTTAAGAATTTATATAGAATTTTCTTTAAAAAATATCTAGAAATATTTGGGATTATCTTGCGGGATATAATTTTTAATAGTATATGAAGTGCTCCATATTTATTAACCTTAAATAATGGATTATATTGTATGATCACTTTCTCATCAAGTGTTACTGAAATGCGTCAATCTCTTTGTTCTTCCATATTCATATCATATGTTAAGATCTACTAAATTGTTATATCTTTTTTGAATGTGAAGTGATTATTATATTATTTAGGTATCATATTGTTTTTTATGTTTAATTACTAAATTCGATTAACCTTGAAAGTGTACATCAATGAAATATTATTGTCAGACGACTAAAAAAATAACTATTATGTGTTACTAAGAAAATTCTCTCATACGAATATTTTAATAGATAATATGTTTGCCAATTTTTTATATTTTTACTAAATATATATTTACTTATAAAAAATTTAACAAAGTAAAATTGAAATAATATTTATGTAACAAAAAACCCGAAAAATCCGGCAAAACCAAAATAATCCAAACCGATATAGTTGGTTTGGTTTGATTTTTATCAAAATCAAACCAACCCGGTCCATGTACACCCCTAGTTATATATATCAGCTTTTGGACATGTTTACCCTATAGATGAGAGAGACGTTATTTTCAGACGATTCACAATATGGCCTCATCGGCCTAAGTTGAGGGTTACCCCTCCAGAATTCATAGTTACAAAGTACGCTCAGGCCGAGTACGACACCGGGTGCCGGCCATGCCTCTTCAAGTATGGGGCGTGACAACTTTTGTGGAGTGTATTCATTTTACTTCCACCTATATGTGTCTATTGCAGCATGGCTACTGTTTATCTAACTTTGTGATAACAATGAAAGCTAGATGCAACTCATAATTGATATATAGCAAATTACAATCCGACAAAATTATAACTATTTGGAAAAAAAATGTCGATAGAGATACTACAGATTTAGTACATCGACATCAACAGATTAAGGAACAACAACCATCAAAATACAAGGGGCGTCAAACACCTTGTGCTTTTTAAAAAAAAAAAAAATTATTTCATGAAATTTATGGTAATCTCAAAAAATTATGAGTAATACTTTTGCAGAGTTACTGCACTAGATGATAGGTATTTTCCTAAATTTCTAAATAAGCTTCATAGGGATTGAAACTATGGGATTGCAGATTTTCTAATGTTATTACACAAAAAATTCTAGCAGAAGACTTCCCTCAAATGGATGTTCACCCAAGGGTTTGATGGAAGAAATGTGAATATACTTAGGAATTGCTATCTGTGTGGTTTAAAGGTTGGTATATCTATGGTTTATATGTTGAGATTGGAAGATCTTAGTTTACTGATTCGTTGATCTGTTACATATGAGGTATGAGGTCTTTAGTCATGGAGAATGCCTTGTGAATTAATTTGGAGAAAAACTAGATGCAGCTTCTAAATGTTGTATATCAACTATGTGAGCTAGCGAAGTCACTAATTTGTTGACAATATCTTTCTGGCAAAAACTTTTTCTTTAAGTAGCCTAGATGTCGAGTAGAACTTGGCTATTAAGTACTTGTCTCTTAAAAAGTACTGTCTGAACAATGTCTCTTAAAAAGTATTGTCGTGTTTAAAAGCTCTATTTTTCTTTTCGGGAGCATACTTGCCTTTGATTAATGGTGATTGAATTTTGTTCAAGGCCGTCAGGTGGCATTTTGGATCTTCTAGATGCAAACTGGAAGTGACATCATATTTAACTGCTATATATGTTACCTTTTTCAGTCTAAGCTATGTTACACATTGGGAACTTTTTATGCTCTATTTTACCTTCCATAATTTTCAAAACAAGGAAATACAATAACCTTTAGGCTTTAACGTTTGAAATTGGCCAATCTTGCTATATGTATTTGCAGGTTACTCTCTTTTAGGAGAAAAGAGTTCAAGCCTTCTCATGCTAAAGGCGTTCCCTTCACATATATTTTGATGTTTCAAGTTGAAGAACACTTAGATTGGTGAAAATGCACTTTGCATTAACGTGCAAAGATGTTAGTCTCTGAACTCCCATGTTTGCGTAATCATAACCAAAGTGGTAGTATGTAAATACTTTTTGTATATGTAACTATAGGTTAATGGTATTCATACCCTTTATTAAAGGACTACGGCTAACCTACTTATCAACCCTGAGAAAAAAAATTGTTTTGCTTACCTAAAATACCAAGTCAAGCATGTTTTAGCTTGCTAGTTTGATAAGAAGATATGTTGGTCTCATTCTGATGCCTAATGGCCTTTGTACTTTGGGTACTCTCCTACCATATTTAGAATTTGGCGAATCTTATTTGTGGCATCTTTCAACTACAATTTTTTTTTCTTTCTGTTGCTTCTTGATCTCGACCTTGAGATCAATGCTTATTCTGCTATTAAAAGAACTAAACTGATGAGTAACATAAGCAGGGATGAATCAATTCCGAGTATAGCACACAACAAATTTATATTCGTTTAAATCAATAGGCTAAAAGGTAGGTCATTTGCCTCATTCCTTCGATTCATAATCATTAATTTTGTGCAAAAATATTTTCTAACAAAGACATATTGTTGTGTTTATTCTCACAATTTCTTCCAGAATAGGAAGGAAAACAAAAGAAGAAAATAAAGGAAAAAGCTTCTGGTTGCATGTGTTCGTAATTATTGCTTTCTGCTCCAGTAGATACAAAAATTATTATTAAATAATTGACTTAACTGCAAAAATTCGATGGAACATTTTCTCGGAATATGAGAATTTACATATTTTGTAATGAAACTTATTCTTACTCTTACAAAATATAAAATTGGTAAAGTAAATTATTTTGTTTCCACTAAATTGGATATTATTAATGCTTCTGCTACTATATTTTATTTCATCTTCTTTGTCTCAGGTTTCACTCTGTGTTGTGGTTATTGCGTGTGTGTTCGGACTTTTAGACTGTGGTGATTATCGTTCTTCCGTTGGCTTTCATTTTCCTACTTAGTTTCTGCTAGCTTTCATTGTTTCTGCTCTTATTCTCTGAAGTTCAATTCTAGAGACATACAGCTCTTATGTCATCTTTTTTACATATTTTTGTATAGAAAAGTTTTATATTATGTCCATGTTGTACAGAAAAGAACTTTTCTTGTGGATATCCATATTGGTTCTTTATGGACAACTATTTTCACTAAGAACCATTTACACACTTGGAAATAAATATTTAGGTATATATTTTACGTTTTAAAAAAATACAGGAAGATAATATTTTAATTCCAGTTAGGCTGGAATCCTGCTGGTTTATGTCAGAATGTTGACCATATTTCTCTGCCTATTTAAGTAATTACTTAGGTTATGTTAAAGCTCTAGATGACTATTTTCTAACTTGAGTTATTCTCTTAAGGAAAAAACATATGACTTTTCTGGAAGGGTCTGAACTAAGAGAAAAATTCTTAATCATGATGTATATACCAAAAAGCAAGCACATAATAGCTAATGTTTGGCCAAGATTAATCTATTTGAGAAAGGAGAGAAACAAAAGATGCATTAAAAATGGCAAAACTTCAGTAAATATCCTACTCTTTTTTCATTAGCAAAACTTTAGTTCAACATCTGAAATATCCTACTCTTTTTCATACTTTGGGTGTAATATGTAAATCTTTGAACATAAATAATATAGAACTAATGCTTGATTTCATTAATTTTCTCAATAGCTAGAAGGACTGTTATGCCTTTGGTATTTTGTGATACTAAACATTTTGGTTGATACTGCTGAGATCTGCTGGTCTTTGTCTGATTAGTGTGTTAAAAAAGGTATTAACTTGCTTATTGAGAGAGAAAAGACTCAATGATTTTTACTTATATGTGATTAATTTATTTGAAGACCAAAGTGATTCATTGAGCTTAGGTTTGATAACTCTTTGTGTTATAATTTGTTTTCTCCTGAATTGGTTGTTCCCTCAACTAAGAGACTATAGTAGTGTCTTTTTTGCTTGTGTAATATCTATACATGAGGTATTTTCTGTTTGTGGGGTTGATTTGTAGAGTTATGATGGCGAATTTTGTAACAGTATGAGGCATGACGGATTTGGTCATTGACATTATTATTTCTACTAATGAGTCTGGTTTTCAAATTGGAGTTTAACTTGCAGAGGTTGTTGCAGATATACCGAATAGGATGTTGTCCAGTATCTAAGAGTTGGACAAGACTTTATAGAGTGTTGTCATTTGAAACAGCTGGCTCTTCTAACCAGGAGTGCATGGGAACAACAACATTCTGATATATTTCGGCTTCACACTTCATATACAATTTTTTTCATGGCACATGGAGAGTTGGTGCTTCAGATAGACAATTATATATGTCATTACCAAGCTAAAAGATGTAAAATGCACTGTATAAAGAAACCTTCTCATGATAGCGTCTGCGTATTTTTAGTATGAAGTGCTTCATCATGAAATGAGAGTCTTTTAAATATTTGTAACTGAGACTCAAACTTCTGAGTTGATTTGGATGCTTATAGCTGAGGCTCAAATCTCTTTGAGTCATGACTCATGACTGACATAGTATATCATTAACTGACTATTCTGAAGCACCCTCACCAAAAAGAAAATGGAATTTTTAAATCTAATATATTGGGCCTGTGCTGGCACGGGCTAAGCTAATACTACCTAGTTACTTTAGAAATGAGAGTAAATTATAAACTTTTACATCACATACAGAATTATCTCATTAACCAAACATTCACAACAATAAAACATATGCATAAATTACCATTCTTTGAATTACAATTTCTACGGTATGATATAAGTGCATGTAACTTTGTCACTCATAACATGCATTCCCAATTTTATTAGAAAGGTGTCACCTCTTTCCTATTGAAGTATATTCCTGATGGACCTCCCTCAGGTAAAAGAGCAAGCCAAACAGGACTTTCAGCACCCTCTTCAACACTCAATTTGCCACCATTGATAGTCATATCAGTTTTGACATAACCTGGACAAACACAGTTGATGAGAAAACTTGGGTATTTTTTGGCTAATATTCTTGTGTAAGCATTCATTGCTGCTTTTGATAGTGTATATGCAGGAAAAATCAGAGACCATTTTTCAGTTTCCATCAAACCGTCCTTTAAATCTTGCAAAAAAGCATTCAAAACCTCATCCACTCTGTCTTCTGTTAGATTCTCAGCATCACTTAACACTCCTACAGCCCATTCATTGCGTACATGCTGAAACAAACATTAATTGTGCCAAAATGAAAACAGTCAGCGGATTTGTCTATTCTTTAAAATTGTAAGAGTACTATGACATATATGATACAGTAGAATATATGTATTAGAGTTTACGTTTTTATACACTCACAATTGCAAGTATACTGTTAGTATGTTTTCTTTTTCTTTTTTTTTGAGACCGGGGGCGGAAAGAGTTTATCCCTTCACCGAAAATTGCTATATATATATATATATATATGGATGGCAAAATCTGTTTTTCACTTCTATATGTTTTGAATCTCCTTGAAACAGCCCAAAAGCATAGGTTAGTGGTCAAAGGTTTTCAAAATCTTTGTAAGGTCATTTGTTCAATTCCCACTAGCTACAATTTCTTTTAATTTCTTTAACCTTTTCCTTTTTTAAATCCCTTAGCGAAAATTCTGCCTCCGCCACTGCTTGAGACATCTGTCCCCCTAAGAAAAGTTGGTATGTAATTTGATGAAGT
Source organism: Nicotiana attenuata (assembly GCF_001879085.1). Lineage (NCBI taxonomy): Eukaryota > Viridiplantae > Streptophyta > Magnoliopsida > Solanales > Solanaceae > Nicotiana > Nicotiana attenuata. Next base: position 32,542 of record NW_017673043.1, on the reverse strand, counting down.
ACCTCTAACCTACGAAAAGTTGGTATGTAATTAGATGAAATACCTCTAACTTTCCAGCAAGGGAGGAGACATTGACAATACGAGGTGAATCAGAAAATTGAAGTAGAGGTAACAATTCTTGAATCATCTGTTTTGCCCCATAGTAGTTTGTTTTTAGACATTCTTCAGCTACATCATAAGTCTGAGTTGCTACCTTTAGCTTCTCAATGAATAGGTCTTGCTGCATCATCAGCACAAGATTAATCATTTCAAATGGATAAAAGAATGTGCTGCAGAAATTCATAAGACTATAAAATTGCAGTAGAAGAAACTTTTTATTTTGTCTGATGGAGTGGGTGAAAGAGAAATTCATTACAGTAATTCATTACTTTTTAGCTATGTTTGCAACAAATTTATGCAGAGAAAAATAAAACTGCAATCACAAACAACTATAAAGAAAAGGATTTTATTGTTAAACATTGTAAGTTACAACTCTGTTTATCCCTTGATTCTTCCCTCCGATTTATTCTACGTGATTCGAGGGCCTTAGCGGCGTATTTCTCGAACGTAGGACTTTAAGCAAGACATATTTGACATGTCTTTAACCTCTTAATGAATATTCCAAGAGTTTCATGGAATTTCAGAGATCTCATATTTGATGTCTTTGTGCATATTCCGAGAGTTTATGGAATTGCTGAGACCCTCTTTGAAGGACATATGTAGCCTTATTTATAGACATGAATTAGGGTTTGGGTGGAGTAGCCACAAAGCTAACCCTAATAGACTCCTAATATTTCAAGAGTTATATTGAATTTAGGATTTATCTTGATCTGTTAAAATTTCAGTGTCTACAAGCTATTTTGATCGGACTCTCCAAAAAATATTACCAGATGCATGTCGGATCCTCCAAAAATAATGTATTTTAAAGGATCTGACACCGGTGCAACGACATCTTAAAGAGTCCGCACATAGTTTTTTAGTGTGTATGGTATCAGTAGTATGTGAACTCAATGGAATATCTATAAGCAAAAGAAGAATTGATGTGATATAGAGGGCGTTTGGACATAAGAATTGTAAAATTCCAAAAAAAAAAGTGAAAAAAAAAATTCAAATGAAAATGGTATTTCAAATTAGAGTTGTGTTTGGACATGAATATAATTTTGGGTTAATTTTAAAGTTTTGTGAGTGATCTGATTGAATTTTGAAAAATATCTTTTTAGAGTTTTTCAAATTTTCGAAAAATTCCAATACTCATCTTCAAGTGAAAAAATTCTTATGTCCAAACGGGCTCATAGTGACTTACTTCTGGACTTGTAATTGTAACATCTTTATCCATAAGTACTCCAACAACTGCTGCATTATTAACCTGGTACGTTTGTTCAGAAATGTAGTATTATGTTACATAAAGGTTAAGCATAATCATGAACCGTTAATTAAGCAAACATATATAAAAAAAAATAGAGATTAAGAATGCAAAACTCAATTTGAAGCACTATATGTTATATAACATGTTATTCACTTTATGTTCTATATTACAAAATTGAACATGGTATAGACAGTTGCATGTACTAGCAGCTCAACTTAAAGTACTGGTACATCCATTTGTTCTTTTTCTTATAAAAAGTGAAACCAATTTTCTAAAATCAAAGAGGAACTTGGAAGTGGAAATTACCAAGATATCAAGCTTGCCAAATCTGGCCTTGATGAAATCTTTGAGTTGTGCAATAGTAGAAGGGTCAGTCACATCAAGCTTATGAAAAATAACATAATTAGAGAGGCCACACTCCTTTAATATATCAATAGCTTCTGCTCCTTTCTTCTCATCTCTAGCTGTTAAGATCACCACTATCCCTTTTGAGGCTAGCTGTCTACATATTTCTAGTCCTATTCCTTTGTTGGCTCCAGTTACAACTGCAATCCTGATAACAAATTTGAAACCATACTAAATATAATTAATGCCCATCTTACTCGCACAAAGAGTGGCGAAGCCAAAACATTTTTAAGGGTGTTCAAACTTGAAAGAAGTAAAAAAAAAAAAAATCCCCACAAAGAGTGTTTAATATATATTATATACTTTCAAAACCTAATATTTTATCAATAATATGTAGTATAATTTTCTGACGAAGGTGGTTAGTTGACCACCCTTACAGGAGTGTAGCTTCGCCCAATGCACAAAGGTATATATAGAGGCCGAGCTAGACAATAGTGAGTTATGTTGAACCTGTTCAAATCTGCCATTGCGCGTGCCGATAATAACAACAAACCAATATAATCCCACAAGTGGAATTAGGAGTAATATATACCACTTACCCCTAACTTAACAATAGAGAAATTCGATCCGCCACTGCTGATAGAGAAGGAAAAAAAATTAAAAAAGAATGAATGTTATTGAATGGAGTACCTTTGAGTTGCCAGGAAGTTGGAAGCTTCTGCCATTGGTATGAAGTGTTGCGTGTTCGAATGTGTGTAAAAAAGAAGAAGAGTATTTCAGGTCACGGTTTAATTTTTGTGTTCCTTAATACATACAGTAGTATTGTAAGTGAGATTGTAAATAAGTAGTATTCTGTTTTAATTTAGACAACACATTTTTCTTATTTTGTCTATTTTACTCTTAATGAGAAACTTTTATAATCACACAAATGTCAGACCCCATAAAACTTTTATCCCTTAAGCTTTTAGAACTATAAATTTCAAAATTCTTTTTTTTTTCTTTTAAATTTTGTGCCAAGTCAAACTACCTCTTCCAAATTGAAACGTAGGAAGTATGATTAAGAATTGAGACAGCCGACAGCCATGCATTGTCGGACCACACAAAAAAATCGTCGGACCACACAAAAAAATCTTAGAACTACTGGTCATTGTTCCCACTTAAACCATTGTCTAGTTGTCTTCATGTCCTGTACCTTTTTGTTTTGTTTTGTATATTTTTATTTACTTCATTTTTGTACTCGTCACCCGGACTCAATATACCGGGGCAATAAAATCACGTTATTACAAATAAAATAGAAATACAAAGTTAAAGTATTATTAAATATAAATATATATTATTTCTTTAAATAAAAAAAATAATGACAAACATACTGGAATAAAGAGAATATTAAGTTTAACAATAACAACAACAAAAAATACAGTCCAGTATAATCTCACAAGTGATGTTCAAGGAGGGTAAGATATACGCAGCCTTAAAGATTGTTTCTGATAGACCATCGGTTAAAAAAAATTAAATTTATCTCAAAATCCAGTTTTAGAAAACAAAAAAGTGTAACTCTTATTTTAATTTCTTTTTCTAATTTTCACATTCACTGATGCAATTAGTAAAATGTTAATCGGCTAAAGCGTTTATAAGAGAGACAAACAATATCTATTACATAAATATTTCATAAATTAACATTATTAAATATCTCTCTTAAAGAATACAAAACCTTTAAAAGAGTGATAATATAGACGAAAGTATTACTCCCTCCGGTCCACTTTAGTTAATTTTTTGTCTGTTTTTACACATTAGAGAATCCACCTTTATAACATTAATTCCGAGTAAAATTGATTATATTAACCTTAGTTTCGTCCTGAAAAATATAACAAATATCCCTAGACTCTTTACTCCAAGGGCAACTTGAAAAAAAGGAAATTAATTTCTTTTTATATCTAAAAATAATAAATATTATAGACCACAAGAAAAAAGTCAAAAAATCAATTAAACTGAAGGATACTGTCATTTTAAGGGCACACAAAAAACCATTTAATATGACTACTGTTTAAAGCACCATATACTCAGGCTGGTTGGTAAGCTCATGAGAAAAATGCTTGATAGATCAACCCTAACTAACAAAAAGTACTCCATTCATAAAAATTTATAGGCAAAATATATAAAGACCCGTTAAACTTGTTCAGAAAATAGATTTGAACAATTAAACTAAACGGGTAATTTTTTACCCTCTTAAACACATCGTGAGTCCCCCCCCCCCCCCCCCCGGTGAAATCATATCATTTATGAGCGCGTTTTACACTAAAATTAATGGATAAAAGGAATTGAAAAAGAAAAATTATTTTAAAATTACATTTGCTTTATAAATAGACCCCAACGCTAAAATTGAATTACCCGATCCAATTATTTTCTCTTTTTCAAGAACCCTAAATCTCCCTCTCCTTCAATTAGTCACAATTTCTGGCCAACAGATGAAATTTCGAACAAAATCAAATTCTTTTATGTGAATCAAAGCCTTATTCTTCTCTATAATCTTTTGGTTCATCTAATTTTAGGGCTTATTTTGAGTGATTCGAATTTCTTCTTATTTGAGGGGTTTTCTCTGATTATATATTTTGCACATAATGAGGTCAACTAATTTGGCTAGGGTTTGCATGGAAGATAATGAACCTGGATTGAATGAAGAAGTGCACTGCAACCATGTCAAACTTGACAAGAAATTGACGACAAAAAAAATTTCCTACAAGAGAAGCCAACAATATTCAATATCTACACTTTAATCGGCGAGACTTTGGGCAAAATGTACATTGAGTTTATGACAAATAAATTGGAATAAAGATAATATTAAGTTTAACAATAACAACAATCCAATATAATACCACATGTGATATTTAAGGAGGGTATGATGTACTCAGCCTTAGAAATTATTTTCGATAAACCCTCGACTAAAAAAATTAAATATATCTCAAAATCTTGTTTTAGAAAACCAAAAAGTGCAACTCTTATTTTAATTTTTTTTTTCCAATTTCACAATTACTGATGCAATTAGTAAAATATTAATCAACTAAAACATTTATAAGAGAGACAAACAATATCAAACATAAATACTTCATAATTAATACTATTAAATATCTGTATAGGGCAAAATATGTTATTACAGATAGTCGCTTAAAAGAATGACACGTGAAACCAAAGGCAATTATTCTGTTTGCTACCGGAAGGAATGACGCTCATAAAGAGGCAATAAATACCCTCCGCCCGGTGGAATTAATGAAGAATATTCCATAGCATTGAGTGCACTGCTCGTTATAAAGAATTTGTCATTTATGCATGTCGTTACACATTCTTTAATGGCCCTCGTAATTGGTAGTGAAGAGAGGCTTGATCCTAGGTCCTTATTTCCTAGGTGTAACCATAATAGTGAGATTTATTACCATTGTAAAGGACAGGATATTTGCTGGCAAAACTGATACTATAATCTATACTAAGATCTATACGACTTCATCTTCTTATTTTTTGTTCTTATTGTTGTTGTGCTCGGAATCGCTATTTTTGCTATTTAATGTTCACGTCAAGGCTAAGTATTACATATATCTTCAATCATCTTATTATTTCAGGATCGAATTAATCTACATGTCCAGAAACCACATATAAATTCAACTGTACCATTTTATGGATAAACAATTTGGCGCCCACCATAGGGCCTAGATAGCCGTGTAATTAAGTTGATAGTTGCCTTTTTACTAAAGTATTTTAAACATTTTGTCTTTAAAAAAAATCACAAGAAATGGCATATAACGGTGTTAACAACACACACAATACCGAGGTTCGAGGGGATCAGCCACATTTTGAGGATTCAATCAGTGACACCCACGATGAAGGGAACGATGCCACGCTATTACACGAAATGCGATACCCACGGCATGTTCGGGAGGCAACTCCTGATGATGCTGAAGAGGAATATGTTGTTGATGCGGTAAGGGTCATACAAGAGCAACGAGCAATCATTTTGGGCCATCTTACGCGGCAGGATAAGGTTATGGCGGAAATGAAGCAGACATTATTGGGGGCTTCAATTAATGCGAATAGACGAGATTCAGTTCCTCCCAGCGTTCCCGCAAATTAGAAAACTCAGAGGACCGACAACAACATCCTGAGGGGCGAAGTTGGCTCTGATGGAGCTGGGGGGGAGCGGATCCAGACCCAACAACGAAAATGACCCCTTCAAGAATGAACTCTTACGGTGTATGAGAGACGTGAACGCCTGCACAGACCAAATCCCGGGCGCACCCACGATGTTGAAAGGACTGTACTCAAAGAAGTATACTCAGTTGCCGTATAAACCAAGCGTGACAACCGAATTAATCGCGAAGCGGTTTAAAATGCCCGACGTGCCCAAGTATGATGGAACTTCAGACCCTCAGGATCATATTACCACCTACACAATGGCGGTGAAGGGGAATGATTTAGCGCCTCATGAGATTGAATCTGTTTTGCTGAAGAAGTTTGGAGAAACTTTCACGAGAGGAGCATTGATGTGGTACTCACTGTTACCCAAGGATTTCATAAATTCCTTTGAGATGCTCGCGGATTCTTTTATTAAGGCTCATGTGGGCCAGAAAGGTGCAGGCCCGAAAGGACGACATATTCAGAATTGCACATGGAGAATTCGAGTTGCTGCGAGAGTTCGTTACCCGGTTCCAAAAGGAGAGGATGTTGCTCCCGGATGTTCCAGACGAATGGGCGGTTGAAGCATTCACCAAATGACTAAATTCGAGAAGTTCAGACACTTTCCGAAAACTGAAGGAAAGTTTTCTTGAGTTCCAAGAAACTACTTGGGCGGATGTACACAACGGGTACGAGTCAAAGATAAGGATCAAAGATGATCAGGTTGGTTTCCCGTCATCGGCAAAGGGACGGGAGAAGAACAAAGAAAGATCAAAAGACGACTCCGACAAGGATAGCCGATCTTTGAGAGGCCGGTTTTTTCCCTACGAATGGACCGAAGGCCGCAGCAGAGGTTTCCGGTTAGTAGATAGAGTCGCTACCGACAGAAGGTCTGGTCACGGTCAGAACAGTAGATCGTTGCAGGACAAGGAAGCGTCAGGTATGTGGGATCCTTCCTACCCCAGGCTTTCAAAACACAATTTCAATTTCAGCGTAGTAGAGTTAGTATCAGCTATGCGAAACATCAAAGAAGCAAGATTTCCGAAGCCGATGAGATCCGATCCCAGCCAGAGTGATCCCAACTTGTGTTGTGAATAACACGGGATGAATGGACACCGGACTGGGGACAGTCGACATCTCCGGGAAGAAGTGGAGACACTATTAAAGAACGGTCATCTCAGAGAATTCTTGAGTGACCAGGCTAAGAAAAATTATGGTCGCAACCGGGACAATGCCTCGATAGCAGGGGAAGATCCCCACGCCAGACGATCAACATAATTACCCGATTCAATTATTTTCTCTTTTTCAAGAACCCTAAATCTCCCTCTCCTTCAATTAGTCACTATTTCTAGCCAACAGATGAAATTTCGAACAAAATTAAATTCTTTTATGTGAATCAAAGCCTTATTCTTCTCTATAATCTTTTGGTTCATCTAATTTTAGGGCTTATTTTGAGTGCTTCGAATTTCTTCTTATTTGAGGGGTTTTCTCTGATTATTTATTTTGCACATAATGAGGTCAACTAATTTGGCTAGGGTTTGCATAGAAGATATTGAACCTGGGTTGAATGAAGAAGTGCACTGCAACCATGTCAAACTCGACAAGAAATTGACGACACAAGAAATTTCCTACAAGGGAAGCCAACAATATTCAATATCTACACTTTAATCGGCGAGATTTTGGGCAAAACGTACATTGAGTTTATGACAAACAAATTGGAATAAAGAGAATATTAAGTTTAACAACAAGAACAATAACAACAATCCAATGTAATCCCACATGTGATATTTAAGGAGGGTAGGATGTACTCAGTCTTAGAAATTATTTTCGATAGACCCTCGACTAAAAAAATTAAATTTATCTCAAAATCTTTTTTTAGAAAACCAAAAAGTGTAACTCTTATTTTAATTTTTTTTTCTTCCAATTTCACAATTACTGATGCAATTAGTAAAATGTTAATCAACTAAAATATTTTTAAGAGAGACAAACAATATCAAACATAAATACTTCATAATTAATATTATTAAATATCTGTATAGGGAAAAATATGTTATGACAGATAGCCGCTTAAAAGAATGACACGTGGAACCGAAGGCAATTATTCCGTTTGCTACCAAAAGGAATGACGCTCATAAAGAGACAATAAATGCCTCCGCCCGGTGTCATTAATGAAGAATATTCTATAGCATTGAGTGCACTGCTCGTTATAAAGAATTTGTCATTTATGCATGTCGTTACACATTCTTCAATGGCCCTCGTAATTGGCATTGAAGAGAGGCTTGATCCTAGGTCCTTATTTCCTAGGTGTAACCATAATAGTGAGCTTTATTACCATTGTAAAGAACACGATATTTGCTGGCAAAACTGATACTATAATCTATACTAAGATCTATACGACTTTATCTTCTTATTTTTTGTTCTTATTGTTGTTGTGCTCGGAGTCGCTATTTCTGCTATTTCATCTTCACATCAAGGCTAAGTATTACATATTTCTTCAATCATCTTATTATTTCAGGATCGAATTAGTTTACTTGTCTAGAAACCACGTATAAATTCAACTGTACCATTTTATGGATAAACAGTTTGGCACCCACTATGGGGCCTAGATAGCCGTGTAATTAAGTTGATACTTGCCTTTTTACTAAAGTATTTTAATGATTTTGTCTTTAAAAAAATCACAAGAAATGGCATATAACGGTGTTAACAACACACACAATACCGAGGTTCGAGGGGATCAGCCATATTTTGAGGATTCAATCAGTGACACCCACGATGAAGGGAACGATGCCACGCTATTACACGACATGCGATACCCGCGGCATGTTCTGGAAGCAACTTCTGATGATGCTGAAGAGGAATATGTTATTGATGCGGTAAGGGTCAAACAAGAGCAACGAGAAATCATTTTGGGCCATCTTACGCGGCAGGATAAGGTTATGACGGAATTGAAGCAGACATTGTTGGGGGCTTCAATTAATGCGAATAGACGAGATTCAGTTCCTCCCAGCGTTCTCGCAAATCGGATAACTTAGAGGACCGATAACAACACCTTGAGGGGCGAAGTTGGCTCTGATGGAGCTTGGGGGGAGCGGATCCAGACCCAACAACGAAAATGACCCCTTCAAGAATGAACTCTTACGGTTTATGAGAGACGTGAGCGCCCGCATAGACCAAATCCCGGGCGCACCCCCAATGTTGAAAGGACCGTACCCAAACAAGTATACTCAGCTGCCGTATAAACCAAGCGCGGCAACCGAATTAATCGTGAATTGGTTTAAAATGCCCGACGTGCCCAAGTATGATGGAACTTCAAACCCTCAGGATCATATTACCACCTACACAATGGCGGTGAAGGGGAATGATTTAGTGCCTCATGAGATTGAATCTGTTTTGCTGAAGAAGTTTGGAGAAACTTTCACGAGAGGAGCCTTGATGTGGTATTCACTGTTACCCAAGGATTTCATAAATTCCTTTGAGATGCTCGCGGATTCTTTTATTAAGGCTCATGCCGGGGCCAGAAAGGTGCAGGCCCGAGAGGACGACATATTCAGAATTGCACATGGAGAATTTGAGTTTCTGCGAGAGTTCGTTACCCGGTTCCAAAAGGAGAGGATGTTGCTCCCGGATGTTCCAGATGAATGGGCGGCTGAAGCATTCACCAAAGGACTGAATTCGAGAAGTTTAGACACTTTCCGAAAACTGAAGGAAATTTTTCTTAAGTTCCAAGAAACTACTAGGGCGGATGTACACAATGGTACGAGTCAAAGATAAGGATCAAAGATGATCAGGTTGGTGTCCCGTCATCGGCAAAGGGACGGGAGAAGAACAAAGAAAGATCAAAAGACGACTCCGACACGGATAGATGATCTTTGAGAGGCCGGTTTTTTCCCTACGAATGGACTGAAGGCCGCAGCAGAGGTTTCCGGTTAGTAGATAGATTCGCTACCGATAGAAGGTCTTGTCACGGTCGGAATAATAGATCGTTGCAGGACAAGGAAGCGTCAGGTATGTGGGATCCTTCCTACCCCAAGCTTTCAAAACACAATTTCAATTTCAGCGTAGTAGAGATAGTATCGGCTATGGGAAACATCAAAGAAGCACGATTTTCGAAGCCGATGAGATCTGATCCCATCCAGAGTGATCCCAACTTGTGCTGTGAATACCACGGGATGAATGGACACCGGACTGGGGACTTTCGACATCTCCGGGAAGAAGTGGAGACACTATTAAAGAACGGTCATCTCAGAGAATTTTTGAGTGACCAGGCTAAGAAAAATTATGGTCGCAACCGAGATAACGCCTCGACAGCGGGGGAAGATCCCCACGCCAGACGATCAACATAATTACCTGATCCAATTATTTTCTCTTTTTCAAGAACCATAAATCTCCCTCTCCTTCAATTAGTCACAATTTCTGGCCAACAGATGAAATTTCGAACAAAATCAAATTCTTTTATGTGAATCAAAGCCTTCTTCTTCTCTATAATCTTTTGGTTCATCTAATTTTAGGGCTTATTTTGAGTGGTTCGAATTTCTTCTTATTTGAGGGGTTTTCTCTGATTATATATTTTGCACATAATGAGGTCAACTAATTTGGCTAGGGTTTGCATGGAAGATAATGAACCTGGGTTGAATGAAGAAGTGCACTGCAACCATGTCAAACTCGACAAGAAATTGACGACAAAAAAAATTTCCTATAAGAGAAGCCAACAATATTCAATATCTACACTTTAATCGGCGAGATTTTGGGCAAAATGTACATTGATTTTATGACAAACAAATTGGAATAAAGAGAATATTAAGTTTAACAACAACAACAATAACAACAATCCAATATAATCCCACATGTGATATTTAAGGAGTGTAAGATGTACTCAGCCTTAGAAATTGTTTTTGATAGACCCTCGAGTAAAAAAATTAAATTTATCTCAAAATCTTGTTTTAGAAAACCAAAAAGTGTAACTCTTATTTTAGTTTTTTTTTTCAATTTCACAATAACTGATGCAATTAGCAAAATGTTAATCAACTAAAATATTGTTAAGAGAGACAAACAATATCAAACATAAATAATTCATAATTAATATTATTAAATATCTGTATAGGACAAAATATGTTATGACAGATAGCCGCTTAAAAGAATGACACGTGGAACCGAAGGCAATTATTTCGTTTTCTACCGGAAGGAATGGCGCTCATAAAGAGGCAATAAAAGAAAACATCTTTGATTATGATTAAAAAGGAACAATCTAATACCCTCCGCCCGGTGGCATTAATGAAGAATATTCCATAGCATTGAGTGCACTGTTCGTTATAAAAATTTGTCATTTATGCATGTCATTACACATTCTTCAATGGCCCTCGTAATTGGCATTGAAGAGAGGCTTGATCCTAGGTCCTTATTTCCTAGGTGTAACCATAATAGTGAGCTTTATTACCATTGTAAAGGACATGATATTTGCTGGCAAGACTGATGCTATAATCTATACTAAGATCTATACGACTTTATCTTTTTATTTTTTGTTCTTATTGTTGTTGTGCTCGGAATCGCTATTTCTGCTATTTCATCTTCACATCAAGGCTAAGTATTACATATTTCTTCAATCATCTTATTATTTCAGGATCGAATTAATTTACTTGTCTAGAAACCACGTATAAATTCAACTGTACTATTTTATGGATAAACAGTTTGGCACCCACCATGGGGCCAAGATAGCCGTGTAGTTAAGTTGATACTTGCCTTTTACTAAAGTATTTTAATGATTTTGTCTTTAAAAAAATCACAAGAAATGGCATATAACGGTGTTAACAACACACACAATACCGAGGTTTGAGGGGATCAGCCACATTTTGAGGATTCAATTAGTGACACCCACGATGAAGGGAACGATGCCACGCTATTACACGACATGCGATACCCGCGGCATGTTCGGGAGGCAACTCCTGATGATGCTGAAGAGGAATATGTTGTTAATGTGGTAAGGGTCATACAAGAGCAACGAGCAATAATTTTGGGCCATCTTACGCGACAGGATAAGGTTATGAAGGAACTGAAGCAGACATTATTGGGGGCTTCAATTAATACGAATAGACGAGATTCAGTTCCTCCCAGCATTCCCGCAAATCGGATAACTCAGAGGACAGACAACTACACCCTGAGGGGCGAAGTTGGCTCTGATGGAGCTGGGGAAGAGCGGATCCAGACCCAATGACGAAAATGACCCCTTCAAGAATGAACTCTTATGGTTTATGAGAGACGTGAACGCCCGCATAGACCAAATCCCAGGCGCACCCCCAATGTTGAAAGGATCGTACTCAAAGAGGTATATTCAGTTGCCGTATAAACCAAGCGCGGCAACCGAATTAATCGCGAAGCGGTTTAAAATGTCCGACGTGCCCAAGTATGATGGAACTTCAGACCCTTAGGATCATATTACCACCTACACAATGGCGGTGAAGGGGAATGATTTAGTGCCTCATGAGATTGAATCTATTTTGCTGAAGAAGTTTGAAGAAACTTTCACGAGAGGAGCCTTGATGTGGTATTCACTGTTACCCAAGGATTTCATAAATTCCTTTGAGATGCTCGCGGATTCTTTTATTAAGGCTCATGCCGGGGCCAGAAAGGTGTAGGCCCGAGAGCACGACATATTCAGAAATGCACATGGAGAATTCGAGTTGCCACGAGAGTTCGTTAGCCGGTTCCAAAAGGAAGGATGTTGCTCCCGGATGTTCTAGACGAATGGGCGGCTGAAGCATTCACCAAAGGACTGAATTCAAGAAGTTTAGACACTTTCCGAAAACTAAAGGAAATTTTTCTTGAGTTCCAAGAAACTACTAGGGCGGATGTACACAACGGGCACGAGTCAAAGATAAGGATCAAAGATGATCAGGTTGGTTTCCCGTCATCGGCAAAGGGACGGGAGAAGAACAAAGAAAGATCAAAAGACGACTCCGACACGGATAGATGATCTTTGAGAGGCCGGTTTTTTCCCTACGAATGGACCGAAGGCCGCAGCAGAGGTTTCCGGTTAGTAGATAGATTCGCTTTCGACAGAGGGTCTGGTCACGGTCGGAATAATAGATCGTTGCAGGACAAGGAAGCGTCAGGTATGTGGGATCCTTCCTACCCTAGGCTTTCAAAACATAATTTCAATTTTAGCATAGTAGAGTTAGTATCAGCTATGAGAAACATCAAAGTAGCACGATTTCCGAAGCCGATGAGATCCGATCCCAGTCAGAGTGATCCCAACTTGTGGTGTGAATACCACGGGATGAATGGACACCGGATTGGGAACTATCGACATCTCCGGGAAGAAGTGGAGACACTATTAAAGAACGGTCATCTCATAGAGTTCTTGAGTGACCAGGCTAAGAAAAATTATGGTCGCAACCGGGACAACGCCTTGACAGCAGGGGAAGATCCCCACGCCAGACGATCAACATGATCTTCGGGGTGAACGAGATCAACATGGTCACCTTTTTTGCAGCAAAAAAGACAAAAGTATCAATAACCCATAGCAAAAGGCTCCAAGGAGTCGCCGAAGACAATATCACCTTCATGGAGGAGCACACAGACAGACTGTTGTTACCGCACAATGACGCGCTGGTAATTTCTTTAAATGAGCTAGACTTTCAAATTAAACATGTTTTAGTGGATCTAGGAAGTTCGGCCATTATCATACAATGGATGAGTATTGGAGCAAGCTAAACTCACCGGAAGCATCATTCCGGCCACAAAACTCCTCGCCGGATTCAACCTCTCGAGCGTGACAACAAAACGAGAGATTTTGTTGCCCACGAATGCCGAATGAGTGATGAAAACAACTCTTTTTGAAGTGGTAGATGGTGATATAGGATATAATATTATTCTGGGAAGACCATAGTTGCATGAGATGAAAGTAGTACCATCACATATGATCAATTGCTGAAGTTTCCAACACCCGAAGGAGTTAAATAGATAAGGGGAGATCAACCGGCAGCAAGAGAGATGAATGCAATTTCGATCTACAGTAGCAAAGGGAAGAAACACGTGGCATAGCAACTACAGGTACCGGCGTCCACTCCCGAATCGGATGAAGTTAGCCCGGGGGTAGAAGCGTACGAATCTTATCAGGTGCCGACGTATTTCCAGGTTCCAGAAGAGTCAGATGCAACAAAATCCACGGCGGAAGAGCTTGAGCAAGTTGTGTTGTTCGAAGAGTTCTTAGAAAGGAAATTGCACTTGGGGACATGACTGCACCCCGAGCTCAAGTCTAGCTTTATTGAATTTCTTAAATCTAATGCCGATTATTTTTCATGGTCGCATGCGGATATGACAGGTATCCCGACGGAAGTAGCCGTACAAAAATTAAGTCTGGATCCCAACATACCTCTGGTAAGCCAAAAGAAACACCCTATTGTGGAGGCCAAAAGTAAATTCATCAAAGAAGAGGTAACTCGTCTACTTGATATTGGTTCGATGCGAAGGTCAAGCATGAGTTAATGAGTTTCCTTGATGCTTACTCCAGGTTCAACAAAATTAAGATTAACCGGGAGGATCAGGAAAAGACTTTGTTCATAACGAATTTTGGCACATATTACTATAACGTGATGCCATTCATGTTGAAGAACACCGGAGCCACTTATCAGCGGCTCGTAAACAAAATGTTTGCAAAACAAATAGAGAAAACTATGAAAGTTTATATAGACGATATGCTTATGAAGTCTTTGAATGCAGGAGATCACCTTAAGCATCTGCAAGAGACTTTTGACATCCTAAGGAAGCATAACTTGAAGCTTAACCCCAAGAAACGCGCGTTCCGGGTTAGCTCGGGAAAGTTTCTAGGATTTTTGGTATCACAAAGGGGGGTTGAGGTTAACCTCGAAAAGATCAAGGCCATCGAAGACACCCTGGACCAACTGTCAAGCATGAAGGAAGTCCAAAGGCTCACGGGGAGATTGGCAGCTTTGAGCAGTTCATTTCCCGGTCATCAAAAAAATGTCACAATTTTTTCGCATTGCTAAAAAATAAAAACAACTTCGAATGGACCCTGGAATGCCAGCAGGCCTTGAAAGATTTGAAAAAAATACTTGTAAATCCCTCCTTTACTATCAAAACCAAAGGAAGGTGAAACATTGTCGGTCTACCTTGCAGTCTTGGAAGTAGCAGTAAGCGCAGTTTTAGTCCGCGAGGACGATTTCCCATCTATTATGTAAGTAAAATTTTAATGGGAGCGGAAACTCACTACCCACATTTGGAGAAGCTTGCCTTATCTCTCATAGTCACCGCTTGGAAGTTGAGCCCCTACTTCCAATGTCACCCGATAGCTGTGGTGACTGTCAACGCACCCTTTTTCCCAAGAAATCGGGTTTACGACATTTTTTGGAAAAGACAACTCTATTCCCGTTTGGGAATTGAGTTTTGGAATTGAAGAGTCGCCACCTAATGATTATAGTGCATTAGGACACTTTAAGGAAGAATTTGAGATGAAGAACCAGAGTTCGGGTAAGGGCTAGAAATTATCTCGAGGGGAAGGTGTTAGGCACCCCTCAAGATCCACTAGTGTGGTTCCTGGCCATGCTACAGTTGTGACTTTAAGTGCAAACAACAAGTAAACAAGCAAGAATTACAAATACGAGGGGGTTTTCATATAATAGTTGCAAATAATTTGAAATTAAACGAAGTTAAAGAGGCTGAAATTTGAGAAGAAAGTAGTTTTAAAATTCAGAATAAACGAGTGAAAAGAGGGAGAAATTTTACATAATTGCTGGAAGTAGCAGTTAAAGAAGCTGAAATTTGAGAAAAAGCAGTTTTCGAAAAACAAGTAAAAAGATAAAGGGGAGAGGGGGTCCTATGTTTATAAATAATATGGATCACCCCACACAACACCCGGTAACCGTTTATACACGTGGTGTTATCGCGTGGTCATCATATCCATATCTACCCTTCCCACCCCATTAAGGTATTAAAGCGCGGAATGTCTCGTTACTTATTGCATGCTAGTACCCGTCCCAATCCTATTAGTCCCGGAGGCATTTGGACTACTAGTCCTAAAGGGAGAGGGGTTTGGGGCCTTTTGAGAGTTTTTAAAGGACAAAATAGTAAGACGTCAATCAAAACACATAATACAAGTAAAGGGGAAAGCAAATAAGCAAGTAGGGCTCAAATAAACCTCCTAGAATCAGATAAAGCCGTAGAGTTTAGCATGTCTTGCACATACTGGTTTGGTCTTAAATTAAATTAAAGCGATGAGCGGACTGGTTCAACACATATTTTTAGATAGGAAGTCTGCATTAGGCTTACTCGAATGCAGTTGTTTGAGAAATGATCTAGTTGATTAGTTAACCCTTTTTTGTCTATGTGTTGGATAGAACTACTGATTTTAAAACACAAGCTGATTTTAAAAGAAAATTTCAGAGTAACAAAAAGTTTCAGAAAAGGGAACGTGGTTTAACAACTAAACGAGTTCCAGAATGCAGATCGGTTGGGAAATGTTTACCAGAGTTCATGCGAGTAGGTTTAGAAAGAAAAGTCGCTTGTTTCAGTAAAATCAACACTGTTTTGAATAAGTGAGACAATTTTTTGGTTTCGAAATCTCTATAGGCATGCTTTCTATACGTGATACCTTTTTAAATACTAATGGAAGCCTTGTTGTCATACCTTCTTTTTTACACACCACCCCGAAGGATAGTATATAAGGGAGTTTTTCCATTTAAAGTGACATTATTCGAAATGGGATTATTTATTTAATTTTAGAGTCGCCACTTGGGAAAGGATTGGCTTTTGGTGTCCCAAGTCACCGATATCATTTAAATCCCAAATCGAGGAAAATTTCGACTTCCCAATTCGGAGTCTGCGAACCAGAAATTCTGAATAAGGAATTCTGTTGACCCGAGGGAAGGTGTTAGGCACCCCCAGATCCCGTGGTTCTAGCACGGTCGCTTAAATTATTATAAATGGCTAAAAATCTAATTTTTGCATGTTCCAACCTATAGTGCCATTTTAAACTATATACCGCTTTTAATTAATTTTAAAGAAGATTGAACGTCGTCTAAAACATGTCTTTGGATCGCGTCACATGAAATGCACCCGCAATCCGAAACACATTTTATTCAACGTTTTAGGATTTGGATTTGGGTCACATGAAATGCACACCCGAGTTTAGGAAGGTAGAATTATTGAAATAACGCGCCTAAAGCAACTAACGCATTGTTAACTGTGCGAGGGCCATGAAAATTCGCTAAATGGCACGCCTCGATTTCTAAGGATAAAAATTAATTAAGTGAGGGCCATGAGTTTTGAGATTTTATTTGGCATGGCACACCTCAAATTATTCCAAAAGGCTTTACTCAACTAGAATATACTACGGGTATCCAAAATTATTTCCTAAACTACTTTATTGAAATAGTTTTATCTACAATAATCCCAATCAATTATAGATCATAACTTAATCAACCCCTAAAAAATTCAGATTAACAGCCGGCCTATTCACGTCATTGGCCAACAAATCACTAATACTAGTAACTGCAGCAAATTTCATGAACATCCATCTATCCATGATGCAAACATGAAGCTAATAAACGAAAATATCACACTATATATTATTCAAATCATGTCAACCATGAAGGTTTCACATATGACCGTGGTTGAATACTTGACAATAGAAATAAACACAAAAAGAAAGAAAGATTGTTCACTGACAATGGATAAGCATGCAAGAAACCATAGTATCATATTCCTAATCACGCTCATAACCCATTTAAATTAACCTTATCCTAACCCATGTTTTGACAACTAAATCAACAACATGTAGCACTGTAGATCATACTTAACCAAATACCAATTAGTAACGGAGGAAATCACAAGCAATTAATAGTTAAACTCAACAACCACTTAATTAGACAATAAGACAGAGGAAGAGACGGACCTTAAGATAACAAATCTTCTTAGTATATAAGGAACAGTGAACCATGCTTTGTACATGACCATTTGATTAGCCAAACTAAAGTCGGCAACAAAATGCTAATAGGACCTCAACCCGAAAATCTCATCACGCACCTCGGCTTCGACCCCGAAAGAAAACTCGACTCGAACAAAGCATCTCATCACGAATTCATCTTTCTTCTTGCAATAAATCTGATTCAAAGAGAACTTAAGATAGTTATGGGTGTTATTTCTAAAGGTGGAACTAACAAGAAATTTGGAGTCAGAAGATGAAAATCTAAGTTTTAAAATAAAGCTGAAACTAGATCTATGAGATTAAATGTCACTAGTGTTCTTTGGAGATTGAACTCGACCAAATCAAAAGCAGGATAGATTTTCGATTTTTCAAAGGGAAAGAAATGGGTGAGGTTCCATTTTCAAGCAGGAGAGGGCTATGGTTTTCTGAAGAGTGGGGGTCCTTTTAGCTGCGGCTGATTGTTGATGGTGTCTCCCCTCATTTTAGGTGTTAGATGCTATATATAAGGGTAGGGATTAGGTTAGGGGTATGGACCTAGAAATTATGGGCTTGAGAATTGGGCCAAAGACTAAAAAAAATGGACTACAAGATTTATAAAAATGGGTTAAACAAACCTAAAACTGATTCCTTCTTCTAAAATTATATACCATTATAATATAAAAATATAAAACTAATTTTAATTAATTGAACTAAACTATAAAACATAAAACTATTTTTTTTTGTATTTTCAAGATTATAAAAATAAAGATAAGGTACTATTTTTGTATATATTTTTTATTTAAATTTACGAAAGATACGTAAACTAAACTATTTTTTGTAATTTTCATTTTTTGTGACAAAATAAAGTAAAAGAGTCAAAATCAGCTGAAATAGAGATATTAGGCCTAAACCAAATATTTACATGCTAAAATATAAAAATCTTGGGGAGGGTCAAAAATCACATGTCTACAGCTGCCCCTCTTTGACTGGAAACGCGAAGAGTTTTCAGACAAAGAATGACTAGACACGTTTTTTGACCCGACCCTTATTTAGGGAAACCGAAAGCTAAAAAAAGGAGAATGTGATCGAGCCCTGGTATCTGAGCTGCCTACATATCCTTGGCTATAAAGGAATCAGGTCACGTGTAGTTCAGAAGTGAATGAGGTGATGGAGTACCGAGGTTGAGAGCCGAGCGAGGTGCCGTCGAGGTTCCGGTCCGCGGTCCCATTATTACATCAAAATCAAAAATGAAAAAGACTAACTAAGCCTATTAGCTACGAGTTACAAGATTCCTATCTATGAGTCTTCTGAAGCTTGATCTTGAGTCTTGGTTGGTTCTTGCTGCAGACTCTGATCTGAATCTTGATGCTCGTCAGCTGTAACCGCTGGTTCATTCTTTAGCGTTGGATCAAGGCGGGACACGCGAAGCTTGTGACTTCAATCATATCTTGAGCATTCCGCATCTTTCTCCGCTTCAGCACTCTCAGTTCACTTCTTTTTGTTCTTTTCTCTTCTTTTCTTTATTTTGGATTGAGACTCATTCTTTTGGTCGTCTCGAACCCTGTGCCTCGAGGTCAGACCTGCTTAAGATATCAAAACAAACAAACGAACGAAATTTTCTGCCCCAGTTTTCACTAGGAAAATTTCGTGAGTTAGTTGTGACATATATCTAAGCAGTCAAATTAGGATTGTGTATTCTTGTGAATGAATCCAGGTTATGCTGGAAAATGACCGGGTTATGCCAGAAGGAAAAAGGGTCTCGGGTTATGCCGGGACGAAAAGAAAAAAGGTCCTCGAGTTTTGCCGGGATTTGGAAAGAAAAAGCTCCTTGGGTTATGCCAGGGAGATCCTCGGTTTTTTGGCCGGGATTTGGAAAGAAAAGCTCCTCGGTTTTTTGGCCGGGAGATCCTCGGTTTTTTGGCCGGGATTTGGAAAGAAAAAGGCTCCTCGGTTTATTGGCCGAGAGATCCTCGGTTTTTTGGCCGGGATTTGGAAAGAAAAAGGTCCTCGATTTTTTGGCCGGGAGATCCTCGGTTTTTTGGCCGGGATTTGGAAAGAAAAAGCTCCTCGGTTTTTGGCCGGGAGATCCTCGGTTTTTTGGGCGGGAGATCCTCGATTTTTTGGCCGGGATTTTGAAAGAAAAAGGCTCCTCAGTTTTTTGGCCGAGAGATCCTCGGTTTTTTGGCCGGGATTTGGAAAGAAAAAGCTCCTCGGTTTTTTGGCCGGGAGATTTAAGGAATGGGATCCTATGCTACCATGATTTGTTTTTCTTTTGGGATTTTCATTTAATTTTTTTTATATGTTTTCCTTTTTATTTAGCAAAACGCATGAAAGAATTTTGGGGGGGGGGGGGGAAACTTCCTTTTGGTCGTTTTCCTGCTGCAAAGCTGTTTCAGTGCTTGCGCATTTCATTTCTTTTGGGTTGCACCTGCTTCTTGCACGGTTGCTCTGAATAAGACCTATTTCCAACAAAGAACAATTTATTAGTTTGAAACGGTGGTTGGTTTTGTGGCCTTGATCATCCCAATCGCTTGATCCCGGCCCCCTTTTTGTTGAGAACTTTGCTGCTTGTTGGCTTTGAGGGCGAATCTCTTTTCAAACCNGATTTTTCATTTTTATTTCTTTTCTTCTTTCTTTTTCTTTTGTTTTCCTCTTTTTATGTTTTCCTTTTTATTTAGCGAAAAACATGAAAGAACTTGGGGGGGAAACTTCCTTTTGGTCGTTTTCCTGCTGCAAAGCTGTTTCAGTGCTTGCGCATTTCATTTCTTTTGGGTTGCACCTGCTTCTTGCACGGTTGCTCTGAATAAGACCTTTTTCCAACAAAGAACAATTTATTAGTTTGAAACGGTGGTTGGTTTTGTGGCCTTGATCATCCCAATTGCTTGATCCCAGCCCCATTTCCGTTGAGAAGTTTGCTGCTTGTTGGCCTTGAGGGTGAATCTCTTTTCGAACCGACCGGGTTCAACTCTCAGGGTTTCATTATGACTCGCCCGTGTGGGCTCTGGCCTTTTCCCTTTATTCTGTCCTTGCCTTTGATTTTCTTTCTTTTCCAATGTCTTTGCTTCGAAAGCATCAACCACTATGGTCAGTCGGGATCGGTTTGACGCACTCGCTGAGGCTGGGCATTTTCTCCGGCTTTTGCCAGGCGGAGCCCGATGGAACCAGTTCTGTCACCTTTCTTTGTAGTAATTCGGAATCATTGTTAGACCGAAAGGGATTCAAAGAGAAGTATGCAAAAAGGCAAGCATATGAGTTTGAAGAGAAGCGTCCCTTTCGGGGGAAAAGAAGGACTTATCTGGGGTGCATGCTGGCTTCGAATGAACATGACATGCTTCTTGGACTGGACGCCCGACCCACACAAACTTTCCAGCTTCTCGTGAACCCATTGATCCGCATTTCAAAGCCAGGGAACCTTGCCAGGACTCTTTTAGTGATGAGATATCTTCTTTTCGGCCGACAGAGCCCTTTGCGGGTTTTCGCCAATCGACCTCTCTCATTTCTCTTCTCACTGTCGCCCGATAGTGCTCTTTGCGAGTTTTCACTAAGCGGACTCTCTCATTTTCAGTTTCTCTACTCACCATCGCCTTATGGTGCCCGAAGGTTTTCACCGATAAGACTCTCTCATTTTATTTCTCTCGATTTGAATTGTATCAGATTCCAACAATGACGTTTGCCACTTCCATGCCTTTGTCAATTGATCGGAAGGACTTGGACAAGGTTTTGGGGTAAAAAGAATTTTGGGCGGAACTACAACTTTGGAACCATTTCGGCGGATTCATGGCCGAACCATTATATCATCTGCCCCAGTTTCAACTCTTGGGGGAATTGGGATTTTTGTTTTGGTGTGACTGGACCTCAGGGAGAGGCTGCCTACGTATCCTTTCGGAATCAAGTCAGACGTAGTTCAGACAAACATTTGTTTTTGGTTGTTTTTGTTTTTGTTTTTGTTTGTTTTTTTTTTCTTTTCCTTTTTCTTTTCGTCATATTTTCTTTTCTTTTGTTTTTCTTTTTTTTCTTTCATTTTTTTTTCTTCCCGCTGGTGCTTCCGAGTTCCAAAGAGGGTGGCCAAAGAAGCGTAACCGGCTCAAGGGGTTTACGAAGGGTTGATTGTGTTTGGGTAGCGAGAAGGAAATCCTTCGTCATCACAATTGCACAAAAGCCATCATCGCAGGAGGCCTAGATATAGTACCTTTTTATTGCATCTGTATTGGTTGCTGCTTCGGGATCATCTTCTTCAATGTCTCCCAGATACACTGCTCCTCTTGGCAGTATTTTCGGATGATGTGTGTTCCCTTCCAATTAAGAGCAAGTTTTCCTTTTGCTTCCTGGTGATGAGGAAGAATGCGTCTTAACACCAGTTGTCCTATTTCAAGATTCCTGGGCCGCACTTTCTTGTTGTAAGCATGGGCCATTCTTTGTTGGTACAACTACCTGGATGTTCCCTGAGTACAACACACTCTTTTGTTGTAATGTACGGACCTTTCCAACCCGCGAACCAATTTTCCTTCAATTGTTCCATTTCTTTATTTTATTTCGTCAAGGTTACCTTCTTTGCATTTTGACTTTTGATTCATTATTTCGAAATCTGACAGCGTTTCGGGATCCAGGCATGAAGTCCGCAAGCATGTCATGTTATTTAAAGATGCATTATTAGAACTAAAGAGAAGAAAATGAAGGAGAAAAATAGCAAAATCAGAAAGAAAAATGAACGAAGAAGTTTTGATTTCATTTTTTGGAATTTTGAAGATAACAGGGTTCACATTCGGGAATTTAAAGACAAGAAACTACAGGAAAAATCCGAGTTACACCCTGAAATAACTCGGGATGCAGAAAAAGTGGCAGGGCTAGGTTACCGGGACTCCCGCCTGATCGGGAATGGTGTAGCCTTCCAGTTTTGAAGCTTGGCGCTTGGTCCCATGTATAGCACCTCAGCAAATGCTAGCCTTCTCCCGTCTGGACCATGTGGGTTTCGTAGAGCATTTTCCTCATTGCCCCACGTAGTTCCTCAATGTCTTCAGCCATGGAAACCTCATCATCTTCCTCTTTACTGTACTTAGGCTTGACAAAAGTTTCATACAAATGTATCACCTCATAATCGGCCATTTTCATTTTTTGAAAGAACACTTCTGCTTCCTCAGCACTCACAGGCTTCTTAGGCAGGAAACGCCTTCTGGTGGCATTGTTTACCTCCTCTACATTTGAATATTTCTCAACAGGGGGGTTTTCTGGCAGCTCTCCCAAGATCTCTTTACTCATGTACGTAACCATCGTCTGATGATAATTCCATGGTACCGCGGCAGGATTGGTCATAGGCTTCTGTGGTACGCGTCCAATAACCACTGGCTCACTCAGCCGAGGTGGTTTGATTGTCCCCCGTACCACATAGGCTTGCTTGGGTACGTACATTTGTGTTCCTTTTTTCAAATCAGCTTTCTTTTCTGGTTCTATCTTGGTGATTTTGCTCTTCTTTTCCCCTTTCTCTTGCTTCGAGGCCACATTTGGCTTTCTTTCCGCATCAGCGATAGCAATTATAGCTTTTAAGGCTGGATCAAATTCCCTATCTTCACAAATCATCCCGATTACTGGCCCGTTATTGTGAGCGGGCAGCGGATTATTGGTCACATTTGGGACATCCTCATCCTTCAACACAATTTTCCCTTGCTCTATTAAGTTCTCCACCGCTTGTTTCAGAGTCCAACAGTCATTTGTATGATGACCCTCTGCCCCTGAATGGTATGCACACCTGACACCAGCTCTATAGGCAGGCGATGCCGGGTTTTGTCTGTTCTGAGGGACCGGCTGCAGTAGACCCATTTGGACAAGTTTCGGGAATAGACTAGAGTAAGATTCACCAATTGGGGTAAAGTTTGGTCTCCTGGGTGGGTCCCGAGGACGGAAGTTATTTTGTGGAGGACGGGGGTTATAGTGGTTTTGGTGAGGAGGCTGATTTCTTGGGAATGGAGGTTGATTTCTGTTGGCATGTGGTTGCGGCTGACCGAAGGGTTGAGCGTTCATGACCGCATAAGGTGGAGGGGCATAAGCCATATCGTGATGAGGGTAGTAATGTTGAGGGGTTCTGTCCGAAAACATGGGTCTGGGAGCGCGATGTCTCCTTGCCCCTGAGGCTACCATAACCGTTTCTTCTTTCTTATTACCTTTGGCCATTCCTCCAGACCCGCCTTAGATGGCTTGGGAGGTTGCTCTGATGGCCGACTGACTCAAAATCCTGCCCGTTTTCAAACCATTTTCTACCATTTCCCCGATCTTAATCGCCTCTGCAAAAGGTTTGCCCATGGCTGACATCATATTCTGGAAATAATCCGCTTCCTGGGCCTGAAGAAATACGGTGACCATTTCCACTTCATCCATTGGAGGTTTCACCCTCGACGCTTGCTCACGCCACTTAATAGCATATTCCCTGAAACTTTCTGAGGGCTTCTTCTTCAAATTCGCCAAGGAGTTCCTGTCTGGCGCAATGTTGATGTTGTATTGAAACTGTCTCACAAAATCTCTGGCAAGGTCATCCCAAATGTGCCATCGGGAGACGTCTTGATCCATATACCATTCCGAGGCGATGCCTACCAAGCTTTTTCCAAAGTAAGCCATTAACAACTCCTCTTTTCCGCCAGCCCCGCGCAATTGGTTGCAATACTTTTTAAGGTGAGCAATGGGATTGCCATGCCCGTCATACTTCTCGAACTTCGGCGTTTTAAACCCCATGGGCAGGTGCACGTGAGGGAACATGCATAGATCAGTATAGGAAACACTCTTCTGCCCGCTTAAACCTTGCATGTTCTTCAGACTCTGCTCAAGGCTCCTCATTCTCTTTGCCATCTCATCTTGTTCAGGAGCTTTGGGAGTTTGATCTTGTCCTGGCGTAAGCTCAAAGGGTGGCGGCTGAGAGTAATTATATGTGGGATATTGAGGAGGGTCCACTGGAAAGACAGGGTTTTGGAAGGTGAAAGCTGAGGGATCAAAGGCGGGCCTTGGCAGTGAAGGTTGTGTCGTAGCAGAGCATGGTGGAGCAGTGAAGATGTTAGGAGCTGCTCCTGCTGGGAACACCTGCGGGCAGACCTCAGAAGGTGTTCCGACGAAGTGAGCGGTCATGGTAGGTTGTCCCAACGGAGTGTGAGGGTGACTGATGGGGATATTGGAGGTACCCCCAGATCTAGGGAATAGTTCAGGAAATCCAGGGATGGCGCTTGAAGGCTCCCTTCCATTGGTCCAGGCATCCCACATCTCCATGAGTCGAAGACGTAGTACCCGGTTCTCTTCAGCTGTGACAGACTCAGATGCCGGGATCCCTGAGATGGGGCTTTCTTCGGTGATGAGAACTGGTGGCAAAGTCATTTCAGATGACATTTCTGTACTTCCTTTTGATCTGGTAAAGTATTGATGCGATGCCAGCTTACCACAACCAACCACCGTTTCTAAAAGCTAGGCTGGAATTGACAGCAACACACGGTTAGTTTGAGACAAGTAAAAGATAGGTAATCGCACATTGGGGTGTGATGCACCTATACAGTTAAACGGATGTCTACATGTTTGCACAGGTTGCATGCGTCATCCCGGCTTTTCTTATCTATTTTTTTCTTCTTTTGATTTCTACTATCTGTTTTTCTTGCTTTTCTTTCTCTTTCTATTTTTCTCTCATTTTTCTTCTCCCTCTGCTTTTCATTTTCTGCTTTTCCCTTTTCTTTTGCCATGGTTTCTCTCGATTCCTTATTTTCTCTTTTTGCGTTTCTTTCTCTCTCGTTTTTCCTTTATTTCTTCCCCTCGTATTTTCTTATTTTTTTTTTCTTCTATTTTTTTTCTTTTCTTAGGGTTACGGTCGAATCCTATGGAGATTGCCTACGTATCATGACCCCGCATGAATCAGACCAAGCGTAGTTCTTGCAAATAAGGTAAATAAGCTAATTCTTTTTTTGAATTTTTTGAAAGAAATGCTTTAGAAGGAAAAAGGAATATTTTTGATTTTGATTTTTCTTTTTATTTTTTGAAAGAAAGACTTCTAAAAAAAATTCCTTTTCTTTTTATTGGAACTTTGGGAATTTTAGAAGTNGATAGGTAATCGCACATTGGGGTGTGATGCACCTATACAGTTAACTGGGTGTCTACATGTTTGCAATGGTTGCATGCGTCATCCCGGCTTTTCTTTTTCTATTTTCTCTTCTTTTGATTTCTACTTTTTGTTTTTCTTGCTTTTCTTTCTCTTTCTATTTTTTCTCTCATTTTTCTTTTCCCTCTATTTTTCATTTTCTGCTTTTCCGTTTTCTTTTGCCATGATCTTTCTCTCAATTCCTTATTTTCTCTTTTTACGCTTCTTTTCCTCTCTTGTTTTTCTTTTATTTCCTTCCCTCATATTTTCTTTTTCTTTTCTTAAGGTTACGGTCGAATCCTATGGAGATTGCCTACGTATCATGACCCCGCATGAATCAGACCAAGCGTAGCTCTTGCAAATAAGGTAAATAAGCTAACTCTCTTTTTTTCGGAATTTTGAAAGAAATGCTTTAAAAGAGAAAAGGGAAATATGTATTTTTTGATTTTTGATTTTGATTTTTTCTTTTTATTTTTTGAAAGAAAGACTTCTAAAAATTCTTTTTCTTTTTATTGGAACTTTGGGAATTTTAGAAGTAAAAAGAAATATTTTTGTTTGAATTTTCATTTATTTCTCTTTTTCTAAACATGAAAGAAAAAACATTTTTTGAATTTTGACTCATCCTGCACATTTATTTAAAGTGATTTAATGACTTATTTTACTTAAACAGGAAAAAAATGGCTATTTTTTGTAAAATTTCCATTTAAGAAAAACAAAGACTTGGTTTTGCAGTTACAGCCTTTCAGCACTTCTGGAGGAAGATTTTAAGGTTGTGCCTGCTAACCATTGAAAATGACCCAAGGTGGCTGTTCTTGCAAAAACGGCCATCCGGCGCCCTTTTGGGACATTCGGCTTATTTTAAGCAAGAATGGCATCACCTGACTTATTTATGACAAAAATTAAAATTTGACATTTTTTGGCTATTTTTGCAAAAGGGAGGTTGGACCCGATGAGGGTTGCCTACGTATCTCACATCCGGTGAGAACCAAACCAGCATAGTTCGGTCAGATTGGGAATTGAGTATACTATCTCTTTTTCTTTTTTTTTTTATAAAACTCAGACCATGAAAGCTTTAAGGCAAAAGAAAAACAATTTTGATTTTTTGATTTTTTTTTTCTTTGGAATTTTCTAAAAAAAGTGCTTTAAAAGAAGAAAGAGATATTTTTTTTGGATTTTTGATTTTGATTTTGATTTTATTTTTGAAAGAAAGACTTCTAAAAATTCCTTTTCTTTGATTGGAACTTTGGGGATTTCAAAAGTAAAAAGAATATATTTTTTTTTCTGTTTGAATTTTCATTTGATTTCTCTTTTTCTAAGGAAGAAAGAAAATATTTTTGAATTTTTGATGTAACCTCTTAATTTTCGAAAGGGGGACTTCTTGAAGAAAAATGTTTTGAATTTCTGAGCTTTTATTTATTTATAAAACTACTTCTAAGAAAAAGCAAAAATATTTTTGGACTTCAAAATTTTTTTTTCAAAATTTTGATTGGCATTTACAAAAAAAGACTTCTAAAAAAAATAAGAGTATTTTTGGATTTTTTTTTCTGATTTTTTTTTGGATTTTCAAAATGAAGGAAACCCGTATTTTTGGATTTTGATTTTTATTGAGTTTTCCTTTTTGTATGAAAGACATTAGAAAGAAGGAAACCATTTTTGAGTTTTAAAAACTTTTTTTTTTTTGAATGTTTGTTTTTTGTTTTAAGGAAAGATTTCTAAAGAAAGAACCAAAGGAAAATATTTTTGGGTTTTTGAAAATTGGGGTCGGAACCGATGAGGTTTGCCTACGTATCTCACATCTGGTGAGAATCAGACCCGCGTAGTTCGGTCAGATTCGCCTAAATCAAAACTATTTTGAACAACAATTTTTTCTTCCTATTTTTCAAGCATTTCGGTACTATTTGAGCATTGGGGTTTTTCAAAGCAAATGGTCACCCTCACTTAGTCCTAACACTGCTTATTTTCTCAATTTCACTCATTTAGACAAGCCGGTCAACATGCAAAGCCGAGCAAATAAATGCGCAAGTAGCACGTAAGATGCATCAGGATGGTCAATTCGTTTCAGGTCACCTGTCCTAGACGGACCCAACCCCTGTGTTGAGTCCCCTAAGTCATATGCACATGATGCAAACAAACGTCCTACTAGGGATCCGGCATGAGTTTTTGTTCTTCTAGGTTTAAACCCTAGGTTTATTGGTCTAGACCTGGCTTACCCGAGCGGACAACTCGAGCCGAGGAGGAGGCAGCGTACCGGGGATACAGAAGCTCCGCCGGCTTAGCAACTTAACCAAACCTCGTTCTAAATTGGGAAAGACTCTAAACAGAAGAGAAGCTACACGAAGTGCACCCTTCTCCATGATGTAGAGGACTCAGAGAGAGGAAGGGATTCGCGACAGTTTATATATAAAATTTCAACAAATATCAAAGCGGTAAAACATTTAGCACATATAGCATGGAACATGTAGAATAATCAGATAAAGCCAAATATAACAATTGTAGTAAGCTCGAATTCTTGAACCCTGAATCGAAATTCTGGGTTCGTATCCCCAGCAGAGTCGCCAAAGCTGTCACACCTCCTTTTTACACACCTACCCCGAAGGATAATGTATAAGGGAGTTTTTCCATTTAAAGTGACATTATTCGAAATGAGATTATTTATTTATTTAGAGTCGCCACTTGGGATAAGATTGACTTTTGGTGTCCCAAGTCACCGGTTAAACTTGAATCCCAAATCGAGGAAAAATTTCGACTTCCCAATTGGAGTCTGCGAACCAGAAATTCTGAATAAGGAATTCTGTTGACCCGAGGGAAGGTGTTAGGCACCCCCGGATCCCGTGGTTCTAGCACGGTCGCTTAAACTATTATAAATGGCCTAATATCTGATTTTAAAACATGTTCATCCTATAGTGCAATTTTAAAAATATTTACCGCTTTTTAATTGATTTTTTTTAAAAAAAAGGTTGAACGTCGTCTAAAACGTGTTTTTGGATCACGTCACATGAAATGCACCCGGATCCGCGACACATTTTATTCAGCATTTTGGGATTTGGATTTGGGTCACATGAAATGCACACCCGAATTTAGGAAGGTGAAATTATTAAAGAGCGCGCCTAAAGTGACTAACGTATTATTAACTTTGCGGGAGGCCATGAAAATTCGCTAAATGGCACACCTCGATTTCTAAAGAGTAAAATTCACACATTCAATTTACACAAGTAAGCTGATGGTCTATTAATGCTTCAACTACTAAAGGCTCTTTTTTTTAAGAGCAGGAGGCTTCACAATTAAAACAAACCACTAACACAACTTGAGAGTTTCACAAACGAGCACACACATACAAGCATTTCACAACTTGATTGGGCTGACTATTGCAGCTAGTGACGGAAGACAATACCAACTTCTTTTTTTGTGTAAAGATGTTTCTATCATATCTGTTCTAATGAAAAAGGATCCATAGTTCCCAAACCAAGGGCCATCAACTAAAGACCTAATAAAGAAATGCATGACAAGAAAAGCTGCACATGGCCGAAGCAGTAAAGGAAATGCACAAGCCTGTATACTTGGTTATTACAATCGTTAAAGAAATGTTACAGAACCCCAACCAATTCCAATTAGCATCACGTTAACAACCAGAATTCCACGATTTGCATTTAACCAATTCTATAACAACTCAATTGACGTTTGCTCAAATAGATAAAACGGATCCCAATAGTGAGACAAATGAACCAACTCAAAAACATTCTCAAACCACATAGAAGCAATATAGGAAGATTCAAAAGAGACAAACTCAATATAAAATTCTAATAATGAATCAACACTTACACATGATTTCAAATAGAGGAGGGGAAGCCATTCATTCAACAAATATAACAAGATACAAAAGGGGGTCTCTTGAAGTTACCTCTTAAGCAAGCCAAGTAATAAGGAAAAACCAAATAGAGGCTGAAAAACAGTAGCGATAAAGCTCAGCTACTGCTAGCAGAATCGACAGAACCAGCACTCCAAATAGCTCGATCAACTTCTAAAATCCCAGGAAACGTGCAACAATCGAATAGAAACTAAAACTAGTTTTTAAACCTTTTTGTTTTCCTTTTACTCTCAAATCTGAAATTCAGACCTTCTCAGTCCAGATTTTGTGAGGGCACGGGAGTAATGATGTATATTCTATGAGAAAAATGCTGAGATTCATGTGTTTTTTTTTTCTAAAAATGCAGAGATTGATGATTCTTCATCTTCGTGTGAGTGTGATGGTGAGTGTATTCTCCCATGGAAATCGAAGGAGGGAGGTCGGGAAAGAGAAGATGGAAGATGGAAGATGGAAGGGATGCTTGTTCTCGTTTTTGTTCAAGAGCGTCGCTGCTTTTGTTCAAGAGGTCCTGGATCTCTCCAAAATCTCCTCTATTTTTTGTGCCTTAGCTCCCCTTTTATGTGAGGGATTAGGGCAAAGGGTAATGGTTATTTGGGTAGGGAGATTGGGCTTTGAGTGGGTTATTGGGTTTGGCAGTATTGGGTATAGGCGTTTGGCTCAGTCATTAACTTTTGGCCCTAATTTTACAAGACTAAACTTTCTTTCCAATTCTTTCTTTATTTTGTTAATTTTCCTTTTATTTTAATTAAATCCTACAAATTAAAAATTCAAAATTATCCAAAATGTGAAATTAAACTAATTAGCTAATTATAAAAATTATAAAAACCACTTAATCCTAAATTAAAAGAGAAAAAATCAATAAAAGGAAAAACTGTTAAAATGAAGCATTTTTTTTGTGATTTCAATTTTTATAAAACGAGTAACTACCAATTAATCCTAAAAATGTAAAAGTAAGGCCTAAATGCCATGCGTGATATTTTGGTATTTTTCATAATTTAAATGCAAGAAAAATGCAAACAATTAATAAAAATCTATAAAATTCCTAAAATGGCAAATAATTAAGGAAAAATCTATTTTCTCGGGATTTTGTAGGGGTATTTCGTATAGGGCAAAAATCACGTGCTTACAATAATGAAATCATAGATCGCCTATGTGTTATCTAGAAATCAGTCATGTATTATTTATGATCGCCTAAGTGATCTTTGGTTGATCGCTTATTAGTTAATACCACAATTATTTTTTATAAGATGATAAATCCTAATAAAATCATAAATTACTTATATGTTATTTAAAAATTATTTATATATTATTTATAATCGCATAAGTGATATCCGATCGATCACATATTTATTTTTACCAAGATCAAATAGTAACAGATTAAACATTAAGGAATTATTCAATCCTCAATAAAATACAAAGAAAGTGAATGAAAATGACAGAGGAAAAAAAGTGATGTATCGAATTTGCAAATAACGAATTCCAAGACCTCGGACTCTACAGCTCTTTTAATTCCTAGGCGACAGGCGCTAGCCATTCTTCCTCTCATCTCATGTCATTTTCGGTCCTAAATATTGGTAGGATCTTTTTAAATTTTATGAACTAGAGTTTTAGAAATTAATAAAAGATATTACATTATACAAATACTAATAATATTTGTTATACAGTTAAACTTTTTTATAATAATAATTTTTTATTATAACGGTTGATTCTATTGTTCTAGATAGAAAGATGAGAGGTTTTCAAGATATTCAGTTAGATCCCCGAGTAAAAGAGATCGATCTATTTTAGCCACCTTCGGCTTTTTATGAATATGGAACTTTATCTACTAGATTTTAGTATGCCGAATAATTATTTTCGTACTCCAATTCGTACGAAAGGCCTCTTAAGGGTGCGCGAACAAGAAACTCTAGTAAATAGAAGAAAGACAATGTGCTTGAGGGTGAATAGAGGAAATCAAATAAATCATGGTATAGGGATTCTTTTCTCCTCATCGCTAGCCAGTTGGGATGTTATCTCTTTTCTCCTATTGGTCGTGGCGGATCCAGAATTTTAAACTGATGGATGCTCGCCGATACAAAATCCAAAAAAAGAGGAAAAGTGAGTTTATTTATGGGTGCTCACTCTATATTTAGCTAACTATTTTTATAATTGCCCGTGTAAATTTACTAAATTTGGTTAAAAGTAATGGTGCTCAAGCACCCATAAGTGTCCATGTACATCCGTCACTGCCTATTAGAACCGAATTTTATGTTAATACTATAATATATGTTCTCTATAACAATACTTTGTTATAACATTTAAAATATATCAAAACAAACAAAATTATTATAGAGAGATTTGACTATAGTAGTTAACAGAAATTCGATAAATATACATATTAGTGGATTTGCACCGTAAATGATCCATAAAAGATAGAATTGCACGTACCAGACTCCCAATTTATGATATGTTCAATCTGTATCTAATTTATTAATTTCAACATGTGTAACAATTAAAAAGATATCATTTGATCTTTTTAAACCAACGATCAAAATATCATAATTCGAACCGTAATATCATAAGTTTTGAAATTCTACAGTCTAATTGGATTTTACTCTCTTTTGTTAAGAAAAAAAAAATAGAAACTAAAATAGTTTAGGCAGCCATAGTGGAATATGGCAAGTGGATTAATTTATGAGGAAACTATACTAATTACCCACTAAACCCAAAATAATAATCCGATTTTACCCATTTTAATAGTAATTACTATACCTACCTAAGCCAACCAAAATTATTACTCGTCCACCCATTTCTCAATTGCCTTACCAACCT
>NW_017673042.1:151905-154008 GCF_001879085.1 Nicotiana attenuata | reverse complement strand
TTTTATTTTCAGACTTTGTATTTGGCACTCTTAGATCGTCTGTGACACCGGGACACCAGGTTTTGGGTGATTGAGGCTTAAGTAGTTGTAATAG
This sequence comes from Nicotiana attenuata, assembly GCF_001879085.1. Lineage (NCBI taxonomy): Eukaryota > Viridiplantae > Streptophyta > Magnoliopsida > Solanales > Solanaceae > Nicotiana > Nicotiana attenuata. The sequence continues at coordinate 153,914 of NW_017673042.1, read as the reverse complement.
ATATAGATTTCAGATATTGTATTGTTTTCTTCTGCTTAATTTAAATTTCCGCTGTTTATACGTTATCTCTTTATGTTTGTTAAAAAGGAATAATTGGTTAATGATGTAATTAGACTTAAAGGATTGACTTGCCTAGCTCACATTAGTAGGCGCCATCACGACTCCCGATGGTGGGAAATCCGGGTAGTGACAAGTTGGTATCAGAGCTCTAGGTTACATGGGTCTCACAGTTCACGGACAAGCTTAGTAGAGTCTGAGCGATTGGTACGGAGACGTCTGTATTTATCCCCAGAGGCTACAGAGTTAGGAAAATTTTACATCTTTTCTTTCCTGTCGTGCGGTTTGGTTTCTCAATGCTGATTAAATTTCTATTCTGTTTCTCTCGCAGATGCCGAGAACGCGCGCTTCCTCATCCACTGACAAGCAGCCCGAGCCCCCAGCACCAACTTCCACGAGGGGCAGAGAGCGAGGTCGAGGCCGTGCTAGACGCCGAGGTAGGGGCAGAGCTCAGCCCAGGGCAGCAGCACCAGCAGCGGAGCCTCAGGTTGACTTTGATGATGAGGTTTTGGCCCCAACAGTTCCGGTGGGCCCAGCTCAGGTCCAGAGGGGTTTATTGCTACCCCAGTACTCCAGGATGCTCTGGTCCATCTAGGGGGCCTTATGGAGAGTGCCACCCGGGTAGGCTCACTTCCCGTAGCACCAGCCATCTCTCAGGCTGGAGGAGGGGCCCAGACTCCTGCTACTCGCACTCTGGAGAAGGTAGCTCCCCAGTTCTAGACTCCAGCAGTTCAGCCAGTTGGAGCAGTTCAGCCGGGTGAGGTAGCTCCGGCAAGTGATGGAGTAGCTATGTCTGCCGGTGCTTTGTGGAGGTTGGATAGGTTCACCAAGCTCTTCACTACTACCTTCAGCGGTGCATCTTCTGAGGATCCCAGGATTATTTAGACAGCTGTCATGAGGTTCTCAGAAACATGGGGATAGTTGAGACCAATGGGGTCGATTTTGCTACTTTTCGCTTGTCTGGATCCGCCAAGACTTGGTGGAGAGATTATTGCTTGGCTAGACCAGCCAGATCACCAGCTTTGACTTGGGAGCAGTTTACTCAGTTATTTCTGGAGAAGTTTCTCCCCATCACTAAGAGAGAGGCTTATCGGAGGCAGTTCGAGCGTCTCCAGCAGGGTTTTATGACTGTCACCTAGTATTAGACCAGATTCATCGACATGGCTCGCCATGCTCTTATCATACTTCCCACCGAGAGAGAGAGGGTGAGGAGGTTCATTGATGGACTTATTCAGCCGATTCGTCTTCAGATTGCTAGGGATACTGGGAGTGAGATATCTTTCCACGAGGCAGCCAATATGGCCCGGAAAGTTGAGATGGTTTTATCGCAGGGAGGTGGTCATGGGTCAGACAAGAGGCCTCGTCATTCAGGCCGATTCAGTGGTACCTCGTCTGGACGTAGGGATTCGTATGGTAGAGGTCATCCTCCTAGTCCTTTTCAGTCGGCACTTCAAGTTTCCCATGGTGCTTTAGGTGGCCGTGGTCCTCAGATGCAGCATTTTGATCAGCAGTCCTACAGTGCACCACCAGTTCTCATCAGTGCACCGCCGCTTCAGAGTTTTCGGGGTGGTTATTCAGGTCGTCCAGGTAAGCAGCCGAGGGCTTGTTACACTTGTGGTGATGTGGGTCACATTGCTAGGTTTTGCCCTCAAGCACCGGGTAGCTCTCAACATCAGGGTTCCCGTGCCATGGTTCAGGCACCGAGTGTTCCACAGCCCGCCCAGCCAGCTAGAGGTGGGGGTATAGGTGCTAGAGGTGCAGGTAGAGGTCCTAGAGGTAAAGCTCAGGCCGCTAGAGGTGGAGGCTAGCCATCGACAGGCCGTTCCAGAGATGTGGTTCAGGGTGGTGGGGCCCTGCCCCGATGATATGCCCTTCCAGCCAGGCCCGAGGCTGAGGCTTTCGATGCAGTTATTACAGGTACTGTTCTGGTTTGTGATAGAGATGCTTCAGTG
>NW_017673042.1:132679-145096 GCF_001879085.1 Nicotiana attenuata | reverse complement strand
TCCGATCTATAAACTACCAACTAACCTTCTACCTTAATCCTCGACCTCCACACTCTCCTATCAAGGGTCATGTCCTCGGTGAGCTGAAGCAGCGCCATGTCCTGCCTAATCACCTCTCCCCAATACTTCATAGGCCTACCTCGACCTCTTCTCAAACTCTCCATGGCCAACCTCTCACACCTCCTAACTGGAGCATCAATGCTTCTTCTCTTAACATGTCCGAACCATCTCATCCTCGACTCCCGCATCTTGTCCTCCACGGAGGCTACTCCCACTCTGTCCTGGATATCTTCATTCCTAATCCTATCTCTCCTGGTACACCTACATATCCATCCCAACATCCTCATCTCTGCTACTCTCATCTTATGCACGTGGGAGTTCTTGACTGGCCAACACTCAGCCCCATACAGCATAGCCGGTCGAACCACCACTCTATAAAACTTACCCTTAAGTCTTAGCAGCACATTCCTATCACACAAAACACCGGAAGAGAGCCTCCACTTCATTCATCCCGCTCCAATACGATGCGCGACATCTTCGTCAATCTCCCCGTTACCCTGGATAATAGACCCGAGATACTTAAAACTCGCTCTCTTGGGGATAACTTGAGCGTCAAGCTTAACCGCTACGTCTGCATCATGGGTCCCGTCACTGAACTTGCACTCCAAGTATTCCGTCTTGGTTCTACTCAGTTTGAAACCTTTAGACTCCAAGGTCTGTCTCCAAACCTCCAACCTCGCGTTAACTCCACTACGCGTCTCGTCAATCAACACTATATAATCGGCAAATAGCATGAACCAAGGCACCTCCCCTTGGATGTGATGCGACAATACATCCATCACCAAGGCAAATAAAAATGGGCTAAGAGCCGATCCCTGGTGCAGCCCCATCACCACAGGGAAATGCACCGAGTCACCACCCCAAGTCCTCACCCGAGTCTTAGCATTATCATACATATCCTTGATCACACTAATGTACGCTACCGGCACACCGCTAACCTCCAAACACCTCCAGAGGACCTCCCTCGAAACTTTATCATATGCTTTCTCAAGGTCAATAAACACCACATGCAAATCCTTCTTCCTCTCCCTGTACTGCTCCACTAGTCTCCTTACCAGATGAATCGCTTCCATAATCGAACGCCCCGGCATGAATCCAAACTGATTCTCGGAAATAGACACGCACCTCCTCACCCTGGCCTCCACCACCCTTTCCCAAACCTTCATAGTGTGACTCAACAGCTTGATACCCCTATAATTATTGCAATTTTGGATATCACCCTTGTTCTTGTAAAGCGGAACCATCGTACTCCACCTCCATTCTTCGGGCATCTTATTTGTCTTAAAAATAACATTAAACAGCCCAGTGAGCCACTCCAAACCTGCCCACCCCGCGCTTTTCCAAAATTCCACTGGGATTTCGTCTGGCCCCGTAGCTCTGCCCCTGCACATCTTACGCATCGCCCCTTCCACCTCCTCTATCGTAATCCGCCTACAGTACCCAAAATCCCGCCAACTCTCGGAGTGCTCCAACTCACCCAGCACAATGCATCTATCCCCCTCCTCATTCAACTGTTTATTGAAGTATGTCTGCCATCTTCTCCTAATAAGTGCCTCGTCCAACAACACTTTTCCATCCTCGTCCTTGATGCAGTTGACTTGGTCTAAGTCGCGAGCTTTCCTCTCCCTCGCCTTGGCCAACCGGTACAACCTCTTGTCCCCGCCTTTGCCCTCGAGCTCCTCGTACAAACGAGCAAACGCCGCGTTCTTAGCCGTCGTAACTGCTAACTTCGCCTCTTTCTTTGCCTTTCTGTAGCTCTCCCGATAAGTCCTTTTTTCCTCCTCGTTTGTACTCTCCACTAGCTTCAAATAAGCAGCTTTCTTAGCTTCCACTTTACCTTGAACCTCTCCATTCCACCACCAGTCCCCTTTATGACACCCAGGAGAGCCCTTCGTGACCCCTAAGACCTCTCTAGCAGCTACCCTAATGCAATCCGCAGTAGTGCACCACATACTAGACGTGTCCCCCTTACTCATCCAGGACTTCATAGACAACAACTTCTCCCCTAACTCCTGAGCTTTGTCCTTGGTCAGGTTACCCCACTTGATCTTAGGTTGCCTGCACCCCGCCCTCTTCCTCCTACTCCTCTTGATCTCCAGGTCCATAACTAGGAGCCTATGTAGAGTCGTGAGGTGCTCACTCGGGATGACCTTGCAGTCAATGCACAGACCTTTATCACACTTCCTACAAAGAAGATAATCAATTTGAGTCTTACCAATTGAATTCCGGAAAGTGACCAGGTGCTCTTCCCTCTTCGGAAAACTCGAGTTAGCTATAACCAAATCAAAATCTCTAGCAAAATCCAATAGTGAATTACCTTCCTCATTCCTAACCCCAAAACCGTACCCGCTATGCACATCATCATAACCCCTAGCACTAGCCCCAATATGACCATTGAAATCTCCGCCAATGAACAACTTCTCTGTGTGCGGGATACTACGCACCATCTCGTCCAAATCCTCCTAGAATTGCTTCTTGACCTCCTGGTCCAAACCTACCTGAGGAGTGTACGCACTAATCACATTTACAGTAAACCCACCAACTACCAGCTTAATACTCATCAACTTATCATTTACCCTCCTAACCTCAACCACGAGCTCCCTGAGGTCCCTGTCTACTAAAATACCTACCCCATTCTTACCCCCAGCGCTCCCTGAGTACCATAGTTTATAGCCGTCTACATCTCGTGCCCTAGTACCCTTCAATCTAGACTCCTGAACACACGTTATGTTAATCTTCCTCTTCTGAAGAATCTTACCTAACTCTATAGACTTCCCTCAACGTCCCAATGTTCCAAGACCCAATTCTCAACCTAGAGGCTTTCTTACCCCCCTTCCCACCCCTGGACCCCACCCCCAGCCACACTCGAGGACATGACCTTACTCTCACATCGTCCACTACCGCCACTATTAACAAAAGGTATTAGGTAGACACTACCACTAAGAACCAATAATGGGGACGAAGGACTACAGGCTACGAACCCGAGGGCCAAAAACAACTCAAAGGGGCGACTACGAGAACAGTCACGCGAGCAGGCACTGGAACAATGAATCTACCACGTCCACGAAACTACCCCTATGCAAACACAGGATTAAACTGAATAGATGAAACCTTAAGCTTAAAACACTAGTAGAAAAGAAAGAAAAAGCAATCAATCCAATCAAAACCGCCGGCAAGGCAACAGTAAATAGATGTGCGCAAATACAATTCAAGAAAGATGAAACCTGGATCACAGTCGGTACGCGCTTCCAAATCCGCTGAATACTAATTCGATAATCAGAACTTAAAAGTGTTTTTGTCAAAAGAGTACTCTAAATAGTACTATAATTAAAGAGCAAAAAGGATACTAAACTGTTTAGAGAATAAGATTAAACAGAGAGACTGACTATTTCGGTAAGGTTTTAGTTTTCAAAATCTCAGATTATCTGGTTGGTTGTTCACGGTAAAAGCTCCCAATCTCAATCAATGTGTATCTTTTCTTACCAATTTTAGAAATTTCAGAACAAGAACAAATATTCTGATTCAAAAGCAAAAATCAAATGTAAAAAATGGATATTCAGAAAACAAAGCTAATAAAATGAAATATTGATCAAGAATACTGAACCAAATTCCACTATACAGCCAAATCAAACAAGATATCACTTCAATTGTAACAAGAAACAGATTTAAAAGTGGTTACTACTGAGAAGAACAAGACTTTGCAATGAATAACTAAAATATTAACACTCAGAAACAGATTGTTTAGATTCATTAAAGAAAAAGGGTGCAATTATACCAGTATCAAAGAACAAATATGCAATTTAAAATAATAGAGTGGGAACGTTAGAACCTGGTTAGTCGCCGGAGACGTGTAATAACCCGTCGGAATAAGGCGTCAATAAACGAATAGTAAACCAGAAAATTTGCAATTCCTTCAATGTGATTCGGCGAAATTCGAGTGCTTGGTGTAGATCGTTTGTTTGAACAGTTTCGCCGGCGGCCACCAAATGGAGAATTGAAGCAGTCGATTCAAGAATGGGAAAAATAAATTTCGTTTTACAAGAAAAAGTCAAAAGACTGTACGTTGAAAATTATTAGAGAAAAAATACAGAGAGAAAAAAAGTGCTCTCACTATCTTCTTCTTTCTCTCCCACCATATAGCAATATCTTTGATATAGTTCTAATATCAACCGGTCTTATTATGAGATAAATTTGACAATATGAAGAACTCTTACACCATGAATATATCTTGACGAATTGTAACAGGTAAGCTGTCTTATTTATTTTCCGGGATACTAATTTTACTTTTGATAGACGGTTATAATATAATATAATATAATACGATACGCTGCGTTATGAAACGATATGTAACAATCATCCAAACAAGTTAAGTTGGATTGTACTAATTAGCTAGGAGACACACGTCACATTTTGAATTAATATTCAGAGGTAATTAATTAAGCTAGGTTTTAATCATGATTAGGATAATAGATATTTTATATATTTACTCCAAATGACCCGCGGGTAATCCCACCATTTTAGCTAGTAAATTTAATTTTTATTGTATGACCACTTGCTTTATTTAAACATTCATAGATATGATTACTATATTATATAATACATGCACGATTGAACAAAAATTAAACAAAATTCCAGTAAAATCTAAAAGAGGAATTTTTTTTTTTGGTCAAACTATAAAAGAGGATTTTTTAAAGCCGGAGGATCCAAGCTTATTTACTTCTCTATAAGTTATAAAGGTTGGAATTCCTTTCTAAAGCATCTAAATGAGGTTCAGAACAACTTGACAAAAGTGAAATATTCCATCCGATGCTAGTTGTCAGAGACGAAGCCAGGATTCCAAGGTTATAGGTTCTGATCTTATCATTGAATCCTATCTCGTCTTATTTACTTGATTTGTAATTAAATATTTTTATATATTTAATAAAATTTTTAATACAAATACAAAATTTAAGCTGATTGCGGCTTAAAAATTTAAAAGGATTGACATGCATGGTGGTAAAAGATTTACTTGTATTCTTAAACTATTTGGAGGCTTACATCAAATGGGCTTATTCACCACTATATGTCCGCTTATCATATTATCCTCAACTATAAAAGTTGCGTTATTAATATACCCTTTTAAATAATCTAAATATTCTATAAAAATAATAAAAAGAAACTAAATTTTGAAGTGTATATTTTAGAAAAGTTGTGTCCTGTTGATTTATACCCGATTTATAAAAATAGAAAACAAAACAAGCACAACACAAGGCTCATTAAAGGGAAAGACGCTTGTTTCCATGATTTTTTTTAAATTAAAAACTTGAACCTGAAACCTATGATTAATAATAGAGGCATATTATCTATTTACCATAATCCTTCGTCACGACCTGGAATACCCACCGTCGGGATCGTAATGGCGCCAAACATTCCACTTGCTAGACAAACCAACGCTAGAAAATTATTAAGCCAAACCTTATTCCATTCAATAAATGACAGTGAATAAGCTAATATAAAATACAACGAGTGCGGAATAATATAAAAACTTCATCATTTATTACTACCTGGATCTGGTGTCACAATTCACGAACATACTAGGATTTACTACAAGTAAAAGTCTGAAGGAAATACAACTGTTTGAATGAAAGAAACAGTAAAACAGAAAAGATGGACGGGGACTTCAAGGTCTGCGAATACCGACAGATCTACCTTGATTCTCCGGTGATGCGCCATTATTGAAAAAGTCAACAAAAGTCAACACCCAGGCTCGCTTAGTCCAAATCCGAAATTCAGACCAAAACCCGATTACCCATTCACCCTCGATACCGATTATATAATTGGTTTTGGAATCCAAGATCAATTTGATATCTAAATCCCCAATTTATCAAATCCCTAGTTTCTACCCAAAAACTCTAGATTTTAGGTTGAAAACTTGTGAAATATGGTGGAAGGTTGCAAGAAACTAGTTTAGAATCATTTACCAATGATTTGGGGAAGAAAAGTTCTTTAGAAAATCTCCTCTAGGGTTCTTGAGTTTGAATATTTGAAGAATGAGAGAAAAGTCCGATCTAAGTCATATTTTGTTCAGCTGCAGATGTCACATTTGTGACCTGGGCTTCACAAATGCGAAGGTACCATCGTAAATGTGAAACCCTTTACCCAGTGGTCGCATTTGCTATCATTGCCTACCTAGCACCCACTTTGCAAATGCAAAGCTTGGTTCGCAAATGCGAACCTTCGCCTTCCTAGCCACTCTTCGTAAATCTAATGAGTGGATCGCAAATGCGAACCCAATAGTGGTCGCAAATGTGAGGTCTGAGGCATGCAACACAATCTGAAACATCAGCTGAGTTGTAAGTCTAATTTTCACTCTATAGCCTATCCGAAACTCACCCGAGCCCTCGGGAATCTAAACAAAAAGTGCACACTAGTCTAAAAATATTATACAAACTTGCTCGAGCGATCAATTCACCAAGAAAACACCTAGAACTATGAATTGAACACCAATTCAAATGAAATTTTCAAGAAAATTTTGAAACCTCTATTTTCACAACCGGATGTCCGAATCACGTCAAACCAACTCCGTTTCTCACCAAAATTCATAGACAAGTCATAAATATGGTATTGGACATATACCGAGTTTCGGAACCAAAATACGGACCTGATATCAAAAATGTCAAACATTGGTCAAATATTTCCAATTCAAAGCCTTTAACTTTCGAATTTCGTCAAAGTCCAATATCTCGGGCTAGGGACTTTCGATTTTGATTTCGGGCATACGCCTAAGTCCGAAATCACGATACGGACCTAGCAGGACCTTCAAAACACGAATCCGAGTCAGTTTACCAATAATGTTGACCAAAGTCAACTCAAATGTAGTTTTCAGGCAAAATTTCTTATTTTTATTAGTTTTTAACATAAAAGCTTCCAGGAAAGACGCCCATACTACGCACGCAAATCAAGGAAGGCTAACATATAATTTTAAGGCTTCAAATCACAAAATTAGGTTTTAAAACATGAGATGACCTATCGGGTCATCACATCCTCCACCTCTAAAACAACCGTTCGTCCTCGAACGAACATAGAAAGTACCTGAACTGGTGAAATGGAGGGGATATCAACTCCGCATATCCGATTCGGACTCCCAGGTAGCTGTCTCAGCGGGCTGACCTCTCCAGTGCACTCGAATGAAGGATAACTCTTCGATCTCAACTAACGAACCTGCCGGGCTAGAATAGCCACCGGCTCCTCCTCATAGGTCAAATCCTTGTCCAACTGGACAGTGCTGAAATCTAACACGTGGGATGGATCACCATGATACTTCCGAAGCATGGACACATGGAACACCGGATGAACTGTTGATAAACCAGGTGGCAACGCGAGCCTGTAAGCCACCTCTCCCACTCGCTCAAGAATCTCAAAAGGCCCGATATACTTAGGGCTCAACTTGCCCTTCTTTCCGAACCTCATCACACCCTTCATGGGTGATACCCGGAGCAACACTCTCTCTCCGACCATGAATGCCACATAACGAACTCTACGGTCGGCATAACTTTTTTGCCTGGACTGAGTTGTTCGAAGTCGATACTGAAATGATCTTGACCTTATTTAAGGCATCCTATACCAAGTCAGTACCCAACAACCGAGCCTCCCCCAGCTCAAACCATTCAACTGGCGATCGCCACCGCCTACAATATAATGCCTCATAGGGAGCCATCTGAATGCTCGACCGATAACTGTCGTTGTAGCCAAACTCTGCTAGCGGCAAGAACCGATCCTATGAACATCTGAAGTCTATAACACAAGCGCGGAGCATATCCTCCAATATCTGAATAGTGCGCTCGGAGTGCCTGTCCGTCTGAGGATGAAATATTGTGCTCAACTCAACCCGCATGCCCAAATCATGTTGTATTGCCCTCCAGAAGTGCGAGGTAAAGTACGTACCTCGATCAGAAATGATAGACACGGGCACACCATGAAGAAAGACGATCTCGCGGATATAAATCTCTGCGAACCGCTCTGAAGAATAAGTAACTACCATAGGAATGAAATGCGCTGACTTGGTCAGCCTGTCCACAATGACCCAAACTGCATCGAACTTCTTCTGAGTCCGTGGGAGTCCAACAACAAAATCCATAGAGACACGCTCCCACTTCCACTCAGGAATCTCTAACTTCTGAAGCAAACCACCGGGTTTCTGATGCTTACACTTTACCTGCTGACAATTTAGACACAGAGACATATATGCAACTATATCTTTCTTCATTCTCCACCACCAATAATGCTGCCGCAAGTCTTGATACATCTTGTCGGCGCCCGGGTGAATATAATACCGGAAACTATGGGCCACATGAAGAATCAACTCACAAAGTCCACCCACATTAGGCACACAAAGACGACCCTAAATCCTCAAAACTCCATCATCTCCAATAGTAACCTGCTTGGCACCACATGCTGCATTGTGTCCCTAAGCAAAAGCAAATGAGGTTCATCATACTGCCGATCTCTGATACGCTCAACCAACGAAGACCGAGTGATTGTACAAGCTAAAACACGATTGGGCTCAGAAACATCCAACCTCATGAACTGATTGGCCAAAGCATGAACATGTAATGCAAGGCATCTTATCGACTGGAATGTACGCAAGGCTGCCCATACTTGCTGACTTTCTACTCAAGGCATCAACCACCACATTGGCCTTCCTGGGATGATACAAGATGGTGATATTATAATCTTTCAATAGCTCAAACTACCTTCTCCGACTCAAATTGAGCTCCTTCTACTTGAACAAATACTGCAAGCTCTGATGATCTGTGAATACCTCACACGGCACACGGTACAGATAGTGCCTCCAAATCTTCAGCACATGAACAATGGCTGCCAGCTCTAGGTCATGAACAAGGGAATTCTTCTCGTGAACCTTCAGCTACCGCGAACCATATGCAATTAACTTGCCACCCTACATCAAAACTGTACCCAGTCTAATACGAGATGCATCACAACATACCGTATTAGATCCTGAACCTGTGGGCAATACCAACACCGGCGTCGTAGTCAAAGCAGTCTTGAGCTTCTGAAAGCTCGCCTCACACTCGTCTAACCATCTGAACGGGGCAACCTTCTGGGAAAACCTGGTCAACAGGGCTGCTATAGATGAGAACCCCTCCACAAACCGACATAACAACCCACCAAACCCAAGAAACTCCGGATCTCTGTGGTTGAAGTAGGTCTACGCCTATTCTGAACTGCCTCAATCTTCTTAGGATTCACCTGAATGCCATCTGCTGATACAATGCGCTCTAAGAAGGCGACTGAGTCCAACCAAAACTCGTATTTTGAAAAATTGGCATATAACTGGTTGTCTCTCAGAGTGTGAAGTACGATCCAAAGATGCTGCTCATGGTCCTCTCGACTGTGGGAGTAGATCAAAATATCATCGATACACACAATCACAAAGGAATACAGTTAAGGCTTGAACACCTGGTTCGTTAAATCCATAAATACTGCTGGGGCATTTGTCAGCCCAAATGACATCACCAAAACTCGTAATACCCATATCGAGTCCAAAAAGCTATCTTAGGGACATCGGATGCCCAAACCCTCAAATTATGGTACCATAGCTCACATCGATCTTTAAAAATACCTTGGCACCCTGGAGCTGATCAAATAACTCATCAATCCTCGACAATGGATACTTGTTCTTGATGGCGACTTTGTTCAACTACTGGTAGTCTATGCACATCCTCATCAATTCGTCATTCTTCTTCACAAATAACACAGGCGCACCTCAGGACGAGACACTAGGTAAAATAAAGCCCTTATCTAGCAAATCTTCCAACTGCTCTTTCAATTCTTTCAACTCTGTCAGGGCCATACGGTATGGCGGAATAGAAAGGGGTTGAGTGCCCCGAATCAAACAGAAGTTAATATCCCTATTGGGTGGCATACTCGGCAGGCCCGAAGGAAATACTCTAAAAATTCTCGAACAACTGGCGCAGAATCCATGGCTTCGCACTAGAATCACGGACGTAAGACAAATAAGCTAGATACCCCTTCTCGACCATACGCCGAGCCTTCATATAGGTTATAACCCTACTGGTAGAATGACCAAGAGTACCTTTCCACTCTAATTGAGGCAACCTCGGCAAGGCTAAGGTCATCATCTTGGCGTGACAGTCAATATAGCGTGATAAGGGGACAGATAATCCATACCCAAAATGAAATCAAAATCAACCATATTGAGGAGTAGAAGGTCCAACCTAGTCTCAAGACTCCCAATGGTAACAACATACGAACGATAAATATGGTCGACTAAAATAGCATCTCCTACAGGCGTGGACACATAGCAGGAGCACTAAAAGAATCACAAGGCACAACCAAATATAAAGCAAAATAGGATGACACATAACAATAAGTAGAACCCGGATCAAATAGAACTGAAGCATCTCTTCTGCAAACTGAAACTGTACTTGTGATGACGACGTCAGAAGACTTAGCCTCAGTTCTAACTTGAAAAGCATAGCATCACGGCTGGGCCCCGCCACTCTGGACTACATCTCTAGGACGTGCTCTAGTTGGATGACTTCCACCTCTAGCAGCCTGACTTCCACCTCTAATGGCCTGACCACCACCTCTGGCTTCCTAACCCCTACCTCTAGCTGGCTGAGCGTGAAGTGAAGCACCCGGTGCCGAGAGTATGGCATAAGAACCCTGATGCTGAGAAATGCTCGATGCACGAGGGCAGAATTTGGGAATGTGCCTCGGATCACCATAAGTATAACAGAACCTCGATTGTTGTGACTGCTGACCCTGAAACTAACTCTATCGGCCTGAGTAAACACCCTGGAAACTCTGGAGCAAAGGTGCACTAATAGGAGCTGATTGTGCACTGTACGCTAGCTGGTCAGAATAATGTATATGAGCGCCACGACCACCAGAAGCACCATGAGATGCCTGGAGTGTTGAATGAAACGTCCTGGGAGGATGGCCCCTACCAAAAGTACCTCGGCCTCCAGATGAGGCTCCATTGAATCCACCGGAGTGATGCGGCCTCTTGTCAGACCCCTAACCACTCCCCTGAGCTAGTTACATCTCGCCTCGCCTGACAACATTAGGAACCGTCTGAAAAGAAATCTCACTCCCAGTCTCCTTAGCTATCTGCAATCTGATAGGCTGAGCAAGTCCCTAAATAAACCTCCTCACCCCCCCCCCCCCCCGCGCTCTCTCTCTCTCTCTCTCTCTTGGTAGGAAGCAAAATAATAGCATGACAGGAAAAATCCCTAAAACGGGTCTCATACTGAGTGACGGTCATAATGCCCTGCTGGAGACGCTCAAACTGCCTGCGATAATCCTCTCTCAGGGTAACAGGAAGGAACTTCTCAAGGAATATCTGAGAGAGCTGGTCCCAAGTAAAGTACGCAACCCAGCTGGTATTATCAATACAAAGTCATTCTTCCATCTCTTGGCGGAACCAGTCATATGAAACACAGCAAAATTGACCCTATTGGTCTCCACTATCCCCATGTTCCGCATCACCTCATGGCAGCGGTCAAGATAATCATGTGGGTCCTCAGAAGGTGCACCACTGTAGTGAACTGGAAAGAGCTTGGTGAACTTGTCCGATATCAATAAACCCTTGGGATTCATAGCATGACCATCATCGCCCTGTGCCGCAACGACTAGCTGAACTACTCCAACTGGTTGAGCTGCTAGAGTCTGATTGGGAGCCATCTGCTCTGGGGTGAGAGTAGCAGGAGTCTGTGCTCGTCCTCCCGCCTGAGAACGATTGATGACGAATACGGTAGTATTGTGGATGTGTGCCTGAAGTTGGCTGATTTTGGGTGGTCGTTAAGAACAGTACAGAACGAAACACATACGTATTGGGATAGTGCTCGAAGAAGTGTCGTGATCATAGAGGGACTCTACTTTATGCTTCGCCAGAATCTATAGCTTGGGGGATTCACGGTAAAGCCGTTGATATTTGTGCACTTGGTTGCATAGTTGTAGAGATGATCACTGGGAGACGGTTTTGGTCGTGCTGTGAAAATATTGACGATTTGGACTTCAAGATTACACATGAAGATCCTGTGATTCCGAGTAACGTTTCTAAAACATGCAAGGACTTTCTGGTCAAATGTTTTGAAATGGATCATAATTGGAGATGGACTGCAGATATGTTGCTTAATCATCCATTCATTAAGAATGCTACGTCCGGTAAATATCATCCAGAAGGTCATGGTGGGCAGATCAAGATATGCTATTTTTCAACGTAACATTTGTTTTCAACGTGCTTTCATTTGACTTCAACTGATAACTTAAGATCAAGATATGTCTATTTTTTCCAGTCACTAGAAATGCAACATATCGAATTACAGAAAG
>NW_017673042.1:115106-132014 GCF_001879085.1 Nicotiana attenuata | reverse complement strand
TTTAACATAACACACGGATATTATATATATAATTAAGCAAAATTACATAGTCATGGCAGATGTTTTTAGGGCACTAGTGTTACCCATAGATGCCAAATAGTTACAAACATTGTAAGATAAAATCCTAATGCCATCACAAACTCCATGCTTTGCCTTTGTAACTCTTGCTACACAAAAAAGGGTGGACGTGCATGGTAATTACACTTAGACGTTGAAACATTTTTGGTGGCTTGCTTGGCTAGTGTATGGGCCACCATATTTTTTTCTCTAAAATTATGCTTCAGCATTTGGATCTTCAGTTGGTGCATTAGCCATCTGCATTCACAAACAATATTAGAGTAGTTAGAGTTATTCTCGTAAATGAGCTTAATAACCTCAGTGGAATCAGTTTCAATTTCCATCATCGTGAAGTTCATGTCTCTTGCTATTTTTAACCCTTCTAGTATTGCTTGTAGCTCTGCATGGATGGGAGAAACTGCTTGGCATGATTTATGATAGCCTACAATCCAATCACCTTTGTTATTTCGAAAGACTCCTCCAAGTCCTATCCTTCTAATCTTGTTATAAAAAGCACCATCACAGTTTAATTTAATAACACCTTTGTTAGGCTTTATCCAACTAATTTCGACCTTGATAGTTTTTTCCACAAAAGGATTTCTTTCAGTGAAGAAGGTAAATTCCCAAGATGCATGGATAACCATTCTTATGTCTAGGTTGTTATTCAAGTTGTTGATGTTATTATTGTTCCTATTTTTCCATAGTTCCCATATAGAATAGGAGAATATAGTAGTCCACTTCCCAGGAGAGTTGCAATTATTAATGAAGAAATCTCTTAAATTTGCTAGCCAGTCTTTGTTTTTTCCAATATCCAAAGGTGGGAAGCCTATTTTTTCCCAAAAGTGCTTTGAGAAAGAACAACTTGTAAAGATGTGTTGTATGTCCTCGAGTCGTGCTCTACAGATTGTACAGTTGGGATCAATATTGATACCTATTTTAGCTAGGTAAGCCAGACAAGGAATACGATTGTGCATGCATTGCCATAAAAAGAATTTAATTTTAACCGGGCAATGGAGCTCCCAAATCCATTTAAAGGGTCTTGTGGTAGTGTCATATTCATGGATTAGTTTATAGAAGGACTTAGTCGAAAAAATACCCGATGAGTTAGGATGCTAACTTATTTTGTCAGTTGTTGATCCCTTGCCAGGAACAGTAGTGATGTGGATGTTGTTGAGGATATTAGTCGAGATAGTAATTCAAGGCAAAGAATGAAAATGTAGGGGGAAAGGGGGTCACCTTGATGAATTCCTCGACTTGGTTGGAAGAAGCTAGTTCTCACACCATTTACTATGATACTCATAGAGCTTGTACATATGCAATGCATTATTAGACGGGATAGTTTAGGGGGGAAATTTAAAAAACTTGAGAGCTTTATAAATAAAGGACCATTCCAACCGGTCAAAAGCTTTATCTAAGTCTAATTTAATGATCATGTCAAAATTAGATTTCTTATTTTTGTGTAAATTATTCATGATCTCTTGTATTATATTAGAATTGTCACACGCTCTCCTATTTTTAATGAAACTAGCTTGCATTGGGCTAATAAGATAAGGGAGGTGAGGCTTTATCCTATTAGCAATAATTTTTGTGATGATTTTATAGGAGGTATTGCAAAGGCCAATTGGCCGAAAATTTTTGAGATTATTCGCGTTGGAAAATTTAGGTATTAGACAAACAAAGGTATCATTGAATCCATTAGGAAGGGTTTGGGATTCAAAAACTTTGTGACAGTAGCTAGTAATGGAGGGGTCAATTGTATGCCAATATTTTTGGTAAAAAAAAGGATGAATGCCATCCGGACCCGAAGCCTTAAAAGGTTTGAAAGAGAATAGTTAATTAGCATCTTATTAGTACAAATAATATTAATTTGTAAATCTAGCTTCTCTCCATTTTTCATTGTCTCAATTTCCCTAAGCTTGTTTGGATGGTCGTTACTTATTGTATTGTATAGTATTGTTACCTCAAATACAATGTTTATTTTGATTGTTACTTAAATGTTATTATATCGAATCTTTAAATCTGCCACTACGCAATGACAGAAAAGTGGCACACTTTATGCAACGAGCGATTTGGTGTGATCGCGTCATTACTTTGTCTTTTTCTCTTATCCCGCCCTTTATCATTATTAAATAATTTTATTTTATCCTTTACTTGGCCTTTTTATATAATAATCTATCCCGTATCATAATTTTTCTGTATAATATTGCAAGTTTGTTCTTCATATTGCTGGTGCTTGATGTCATGAAATAACGGCAAACGATACAATCTATTCAAATATTGATTCATCAAACGATACATTATGAAACGATATATAACAACCATCCAAACAAACGGTAAGTTGTATTGTACTAATTAGCTAGGAGACACATGTCCCATTTTAAATTAATATTAAGAGATAATTAATTAAGCTAGGTTTTAATTATGGTTAGGATAATAGATATTTTATATATTTACTCCAAAAGACCCGGTAATCCCACCATTCTAGCTACCAAATTTTTTTTTATTGTATGACAACTTGCTTTGTCCAAACATTCATAGATATGTTTACTACAGTATCTATTATACATGCAAGATTGAACGAAAATTAAACAAAATTTTAAAACTAAAAGAGGATTTATTTTGGTCAAACTAAAACAGAATTTTTTGAAGCGGGAGGATCCAAACTTATGTACTTCTCTTTAAAGGCTAAAATTCCCTTTTAAGCATCCAAATGAGGTTCAGAACAACTTTTACAAAAGTGAAATATTCCATCTGTTTGCCAGAGGTAGAGCCAAGATGTGACGGTTATGAGTTTTCATTTTATCATTGAACCTAGCTCATTTTAGTTACTTAGAACCTGTTTGGATTGACCTAAAAAAAGTAGCTTTCCAGCAGAAATAACTTTTTAGACAAAAAACAATAAGTGACAACTTATTGTTTTTGGCTTCTTTTAAATAGTCTTAAACTTATTTTAAACACCTTTTTACTTTTCCAAACACTGAATGAAATTTAAAAAGAATTTAAAAGCTAATTTGACCAACTTAAAATCCAATCGAAACACCCTCTTAATTCGCAATTAAATATTGTTCATATTTAATAAATTTTTTAATATAAATAGAAAATTTAAGCAAAAATTAATCGACTCGTTCAATCCGTAACTACTACACTACCTCTGCCCCTGCTATTGCGGCTTAAATATTTAAACGGATTGAATGGAATGGTGGTAAAATATTTTCTTGCATTCTTAAACTATTTGAAGGCTTACTATGATGACCCAAAGGGTCATTTTTGTTTTAGAACCCGAATCCGGATTCCGAGGCCTCAAAACACCGTTTTCTTTCTCCTTGATTTGTGTGCACAGTCCGGGCGCATTTTCGGAAAGCCTTTATGTAAAATATAAGAAAAATATTGACTTTAGCCTTTAAAATTGATTAAAGTTGACTTCGGTCAACATTTTTGGTAAACAGACCCGGACCCATAATTTGATGGTCCCGTAGGATCCTTAGTAAAATAGGGGACCTGGCGTAAGCCCGGAATCAAATTCTGAGGTCCCTAGCTCGATAAATGAATTTTTGAAGAAAATTATTTGCTGGAAAATACAAGGATTTTTAGTAGTGTGTGATCTCGTTGGTATCCGGGCCCGTATTTTAGTTTCCGAGCCCGGTACAGGTTTATAGTTAAGTCGTGTCGGTGAAATTTGGTAAAAAACGGAGGTGATTTAATGCAATTCGGACCTGTGGTTGAAATGTTAGAGATTTTTAACTATCTTGAAATTTCATGAGTGTTGGTGTTGAATTCATAGTTCTAGATGTTATTTTGGCGATTGATCTCACGAGCAAGTCCGTATGATGTTTTTAGACGTGTATACATATTTGGTTTTGAGCCCCGAGGGCTCGGGTGAGTTTTGGATAGGCTATAGAGTGTTTTGGGACTTAGAAAAATCTGCTGCTGCATCTGGTATTAATGCAGGCCTCTGATCTCGCAATTGCGAGATCAGGCTTCGCAATTGCGAGCTTCACAGGCTTGGCAATTGCGAGCCTTTCATAGCAATTGCGATCCAAAGGCCGGTCCAGCATAGTTCGCAAATGCGAACAAACCTTCGCAAATGCGAAGGCAGTCTGGGAGGGGAACTGATCGCAAATGCGATCATTTGATCGCAATTGTGAGGTCTCTAATCGCAAATGCGACACTTTCCTCACATTTGCGAAGGCAGCAGGTATTGTGAAGGCCTCGCAATTGCGATAGCCCTTTCGCAATTGCGAGCTTCGCATATGCGAAGCTCTAGTCGCAAATGCGACATCTGCAGTTGAGTAAAAGTGTCTTGGACGGGATTTTTCATTCATTCTTCAAATTTTCAAAACCTAAACTCCAAAAGGGCGATTTTCCTAGAGTAAGTTCTTCCCCAAATCATAGATAAATGAATCTTAACTCATTTTTTTCAATCTATTTCATCTTTTTACATGATTTCATCTCAAAATCTAGGGGTTTTCATGGGGAATTGGGTGTTGTTGTGTACAATTTTAAAATTTCGAAAATCAAGGAGTTGGACCTCAAATTGAGGCCGAATATCAAAACCAATTGCATATTTGTACTCATGGGTGAATGGGTAGTCGTGTTTTGGTTCGAAATTTGAGTTTTGACCAAGCAGGCCCAGCGTCGGTTTTTGACTTTTTGGGGAAAGCATTTGGAAATCTATATTCATGCATTAGAATTAGTTTATTTAGTGTTAATTGATGTTAATTATTCATAGATTCGAGCGGTTTGGAAGTGGAAATTAAAGGAAAAACGATAATTGAGGCTTGATTTTTGGCCGTGGAATCGAGCTAAGTGTTTGGTCTAACCTTAGCTTAAGGGAATAGGTGTTGTTGTCTTATTTGCTACGTGTTAGTGTTGAGTACGACGTATAGGTGTGGTGACAAGCATCTATACGTTGATGTTAAGCATGCTAGTGAGTCTTAAACTGTGACCGTTGTGTTTCTTATTATGTACTATTCATACTTAAACTGATGATCTCTATGTTGAACAAGTCTTATGATACTTTCTTGGTATTGGATAATTGTTGAGTATTGACTCGAGTTCAGACTTACATTGTGAAATTAACTGTTAACGAGACTGGTTATAGCTGATTCCCTTGTTGGGATGTAATTGTTCCTATTGTTTGGGTGTGGAAGAGTGTAAAGCACGAAGGGTGATGCCGTGCATGATAAGTGAGTGTTAATGCATGAAGAGTGATGTCGTGCCATGATTATAAGAGTTAATGCACGAAGGGTAATGCAGTGCCGTTTCTGTTGTTTCTTATGATGAGGATGTGAGTAAACGCACGAAGGGTGATGCCGTGCACGTGTTACTATTTCATTATTCCTGTTGATTCGAATATGGTATTTATTTTGCTTCTCTGTTGAATTACTGTTAGAATTTGATACTCCCCGCAGCATGTTTCCCCTTGCCATATTTATCTGATATTTTTCTGTTATTATTGTTCTGCTCGTATATGATTTAACTGCACATGTTTATATGTTTGTCGTGTCCTAGCCTCGTCACTACTTCGCCGAGGTTAGGCTCGACACTTACTAGTACATGGGGTTGGTTATACTGATACTGCACTCTATACTTTTTGTGCAGATTTTGGTGCCGGACCTTGTGAGTAGATTTGAGATTTCTTCCTTCAGTCGAGGGAGACCCAAGGTAGATCTGCCAGCGTACGCATAGCCTGGAGTCCCCCTTTCCGCCATTTTCGTCTTTCCAGTCTCTATCTATTTTGAGAACAGATGCACTTCTTACAAACTTATATTTGTAGAAATTCTTAGACGTTCGTGGATTGTGACACTAGATCACTAGGGTAGTTATGTACTAGAGTTGTTGAACTGTTATATCACTTCCGCATTTCATATAACTTTTGGTTTTGGCTATTATCTGTTTTTCCTTTTGATTAATAATAATTGTGGTAAAGCATTAACTTTTAGCTTGCCTAGATTTCACGAGTAGGCGCTATCACGATTCCCAAAGGTGGGAAATCCGGGTCGTGACAAGTTGGTATCAAAGCACTAGGTTGCCTAGGTCTCACAATTCACGAACAAGCTAGGTAGACTCTGAGGGATCGGTACAGTGACGTCTATGCTTATCCCCCAGAGGCTATAGAGTTTAGGAATTACTTCACATCTATTCTTCTATGTCATGCGATTTGACTTTTCAATGCTAATTGAGCTTCTACTCTGCTCTTTCGCAGATGGAGAGAACATGTACCGCTTCATTCGCTGATCAGCAGCCTAAGCCCCCAGTGGAAGCTCCCACGAGGGGTAGAGGACGAGGCCGAGGCCGTGCTAGAGATCGAAGCAGGGGCAGGACTCAGACTAGGGCTTGAGTAGCAGCACCAGCAGCGGAGCCTCAGGTAGAGTTAAGGATGAGGTTCTAGCCCAGACCGTTCCAGTAGGGCCAGCCCAGGTTCCAGAGGGGTTCATCGCTACCCCGGTACTTCAGGATGCTCTGGACCGTCTAGTGGGCCTTATGGAGAGTGTCACCCAGGCAGGCATACTTCCTGTAGCACCGGCCGTCTCTCAGGCTGGGGGACGAGCACAAAATCCTGCTACTCGCACTCCGAAGCAGATGGCTCCTCAGTTCGAGACTCCAACAGCTCAGCCAGTGGGAGTAGCTCAGCCAGTTGTTGCAGCTCAGGCCGTTTGTCACGCCCCAAAATCCGAGGAGCGCGACCGGCGCTCAACCGCGTAAACCCGACCGAGCAAGCCTGATAGGTTGCATACATACTACCCAATTTCGTCTTTGAATAAAGAGGAAAAACACATCATTAACCAAATTCTATAAACAAGTCTTTAACAATTTTCATTTCATTTCCATTAGCAACTTTGTTCATAATTTTGAAGATATACAAGTTTTATGCATCATTGCCAAACATCAATATTTCTATTTTAATTCCAATACCCGATACTACCCACAACCTGTCAACGGAGCCTCTAAATACAACTGAAGAATAGTATGGAAATGCCGACAACAAGGCTCTGTCTATACCTCAAATACAAAGTACATGATTAATAGATGAAACAGGACCCCGAAATGAAGTGGGGCTCACCAAGTCAACTGAAAGGATGATGCGGCACTAGCTGCGACCAACACTGCCTACTATAGAAACACCTACATCTATTAAAAGACGTAGCGCCCCTGGCAAAAAGGGACGTTAGTGCCATCGAATAGCACTAATATGTATGAACAAACTTTACTCTAAGTAGAATTAAACAATATACAAATAGAAGACAGTCATGGAAACCAAAAAATGATGCAAAAAAATACAGAGAACACAAGTGAGAGTTTCATAGTTTCTTATTTCGTCTTTTCATCCTTTTGATTTACAGTCTCATAGTGTCAAGTGCCACAATTCTTAATGCCACCGTGTCTTTTTACACGGAGTCCGGTCTCGGCCCGACCGGCTAAGCCATCCCAAGTGAGACATATCCAAGTCCACAATGATGATCAGAAATATAATGTAAATGCCACCATGTGTACAGCATGGCGTCCGATCTCAGCGCAATCGGCTAAGCCGTCTCACTTGGGACATAACCTCTTTCAGTTATTCCTTAGTTCATATTTTCTTTCCACTTTCCCATTACATGGCACCACACACCTCTTTATTAGCTTATTTCTTGGCACATGGATACATTGTTACAATTCAAATATTCAAGTCTTCCCCTTATTTATTCGTTCATATCCTTCATATTGATAAGTTCCAACATATGATGAATTGTGCACATAATAGGATGAGAATAAACAATCATGATTCACAACTTCAAGCAACATGGTGAAATTGTAAACAACTAAGATAACTAGGGAACATAATCTTTCACCTCAGCACATTAGAAGAAACAATTCAAGTATGATCAAGCAAGGAACTCATATCAAATGCATGGACACTAACGAGATAATTCTACAAAGATTAAAGTTAGCCATACATACCTTGTTTAAGCTTTCCTTAAGTTACTACGACATTTCGGAAATTCTAGCAATCCCAATCTTCTTTGAGACATAACAAAATTGAACACAATTTAGGAAGGTATTCATAGTTTCAGCTCATTTGAGTATTTTATCAAATACTAGTTGTGCATCTTGATTTCAAATCTCTTTTACAAGATTTTCTTCATTCCCCAACCCAATCTTTACTTATTTATGTTCAACAATCTTCCCACAAACCTAATTGGTAAATGCATGTATACATAATACTATTACACCCAAGAATCATACCATAATAACCCATCTTATACCCCAAACTCGACATTAAAGTCTAATGTATAGAACTTTACCTCTTAGATGAAGAACATGTGATTGGGTTCTTGATTCTTAAAGACATGAGCAAGAGATGGGTGATTATGAAGCTAGGTCCCTCCTTTCTCTATCTATATGCTCTAATCTCTCTCTAAAATCAGTAGAAAATGGGAACCCCAAAGCCTATATATTAAAATGGGGTCGGGTTATAAGGATAGGAAAAATAACCCTCCGAAATCGGGTCTGTGATCGCAGAATGGACCGCAAAACAAGAATGTGGGCCTCATAATGAACCGCAAAATAGGTGCCCAAAATTGGGCAACACTGGCCCAATTTGCGACAGATTTGCGATCGCAGATTCGACACAGGATCGCATTTTTCCAGCCTTTGGTAATTTGATCATAACTTTGTGTAGGAATGTCCAAATGACGAACGGTTTGAAGCTTTGGAAACTAGACTCAACAAACTTCATTTGACAGGTTATTCATCACATAAAACCTTATACATATTTAGATATGCTCGTTCAAAGTGTGGACTAATGCAAGTACCTTTGGAATCTTAGCCTATTATAAAAATTTTCCATTTGGCTTACACTTAGGCCTCTCCTTGGACCCCACCTTACTAAATATATGACTCATACACTTGTTTATCCAATTGATGTCCACCAAGCTAATAGCACATAAAATATTATAATTAGCCTACGTGGCACCACGAAATCCTAGATTACTTAGCGAAATTTTCTGGGGCCTTACATTCTCTCCCCCTTAGGATCATTCGTCCTCGAATGAGGAGTAGAGTCCGACTTAAACGCTTAATATAATAAATCTCTTTTCTCACCTACCTCAAGTCCCTAAATTTTGACTAACTCCTAAATGTTTCAGAAATTTCGGCAGAGTCTCCTTTGTAACTAGGCCTATCCACCTGCCAGAGAACCACCAAAACCATCCTAAAAACACATCCACAACTCGACTAAGCACCACAATGTATATATCAATAACATTAACCTCAGCATTACAAGCACTGCATTATCATAACGACACCTGAACATAAACTGCACATTTTTAGGTCATAACACTTATAAGCTATCTTTCAAGACAAAGCTTATTGATATACAATCAAGCGAAAATATTTTCCTTCCACGACACTTTCGGTCCTCAAGGTGGCCTCCTCGACTCATAAACTTTGCCATAACATTCACGGAAGCAATCCCAACCCCTAAACATATCCAACAAGGATGACAGCTAGACACCTCGCATAAGCTAACTATCCATCAACATTCACCTTCAATAATTCACACCAGGATGATACACAAATGATCTCCACCTACCTTCTTAGACATAGACATGTGAATACACAAAATATATGGCGAACAACTATGGGGANNTTTTAACTTTTCAAAATTCCAACTTTTTCAACCGATTTTTACCTTCCAAATTTTCCCCCAAAACCTTTANACTTTTACTACTTTTAACATTTCCAAACTAACACTTTACCCCATAAACCCAATCGGTAAAATGCAGNTATACATAAATCATTACACGACGAATCATACCTCAATTACCCATCTTATACCCCAAACTCGAATTAAAGTCTAATGTATAGACGTTTTACACTTGATGAGAGATGTGATGGGTCTTGATTGAGCAAGAGATGGGTGATTATCGAAGCCTAGGTCCCACCTTTTCTCTACTCTATATGCTCTCAATCTCTACTCTAAAAATCAAGTGAAAAATGACCCCAAAGCCTATAATGTTAAAAATGGGGTCGGGTTATAAGAAATCGGAAAAATAACCCTCCGAAATCGGGTCTGCGATCGCAGAATGGACCGCAAAACAAGAATGTGGGCCTCATAATGAACCGCAAAATAGGTGCCCAAAATTGGGCAACACTGGCCCAATTTGTGACAGATTTGCGATCGCAGATTCGACACAGGATCGCATTTTTCCAGCCTTTGGTAATTTGATCATAACTTTGTGTAGGAATGTCCAAATGATGAACAGTTTGAAGCTTTGGAAACTAGACTCAACAAACTTCATTTGACAGGTTATTCATCACATAAAACCTTATACATATTTAGATATGCTCGTTCAAAGTGTGGACTAATGCAAGTACCTTTGGAATCTTAGCCTATTATAAAAAATTTCCATTTGGCTTACACTTAGGCCTCTCCTTGGACCCCACCTTACTTAATATATGACTCATACACTTGTTTACCAAATTGAATTGATGCCCACCAAGTTAATAGCACATAAAACATTATAATTAGCCTACGTGGCACCATGAAATCCTAGATTACTTAGCGAAATTTTCTGGGGCCTTACATTCTCTCCCCCTTAGGATCATTCGTCCTCGAATGAGGAGTAGAGTCCGACTTAAACGCTTAATATAATAAATCTCTTTTCTCACCTACCTCAAGTCCCTAAATTTTGACTAACTCCTAAATTTTTCAGAAATTTCGGCAGAGTCTCCTTTGTAACTAGGCCTATCCACCTGCCAGAGAACCACCAAAACCATCCTAAAAACACATCCACAACTCGACTAAGCACCACAATGTATATATCAATAACATGAACCTCAGCATTACAAGCACTGCATTATCATAACGACACCTGAACATGGACTGCACATTTTTAGATCATAACACCTATAAGCTATCTTTCAAGTCAAAGCTTATTGATATACAATCAAGCGAAAATATTTTCCTTCCACGACACTTTCGGTCCTCAAGGTGGCCTCCTCGACTCATAAGCTTTGCCATAACATTCACGGAAGCAATCCCAACCCCTAAACTTATCCAACAAGGATGACAGCTAGACACCTCGCATAAGCTAACTATCCATCAACATTCACCTTCAATAATTCACACCAGGATGATACACAAATGATCTCCACCTACCTTCTTAGACATAGACATGTGAATACACAAAATATATGGCGAACAACTATGGGGATACTTCATACTCCTAGTGCGGCCTAATCTAGAATACACTTATGCAACCTTTATTATAAACTCACATAACATCTTCAGGGGAAAATATTGAGAATAATATGTTCGCCCTTCTAAACTCTAAATCTCTAGGCGAACCCTCACACTAAACCCTTGATGACTTTCGACAGTTAATCTAAGATGTGCTATCATGAATTGACCATAAAGTTACCTATCAAATATATGTGATCACACGGGGATGCTCCCTCTTTGACATGTTGAACTTCAATATCCAATAGATTTAATGCAATGAGGAGCAACGGAGTTCAAGATTGGGCTGGAATTATTCAGGAATCTATTTATGCGCTGAGCAGAGTATTTGATGAGGTTACATACTAAGAGACACGAGGATTTCTATTAATGATGCTGACATGGTTTAATCCGGGTGACTAAATCAATTATTAGACAAATAAGGCATAGGGGTAACTCGTACATTGGCAATAGGAACCATTAAGGAGGAATATTCAAGTGCGTGACCCAGCCGTCTCTTGGAGTGTAGGGAAAGTCAATTTATCAAGAATGAGAATACTCTGGCACCTTGAATGCGATATGGGTATCAAATACATGAAGTTGAATTAAACTCTTAACATTAACTGACACAAGGAATCTATGCCACAAGCCCATAAGGACGAAAAGTAGTTGAACACTATGAGATTATCATATTGCAAACAGCCTAACCTTTCCTGATAATTACGACATACTACCATAGGAGTGAAATCATGTATTGGTTAGAGGAGTTCCAATGGTTGACGTAATGCTCCGGGAAGAAAGACAATTAAAACTCATATCCTTCTTAAGGAGGTGGAATGTTAGGGGTAGCAAAATTTCCCGCACATGACAATGACGTTGTCAATAATCCTAGAAGCCGAGTGTGCAGAAGGCCACGTAACCCATCCAATCCGACCCATTTACGACTGTTGAAAAGGGGACACACTTTGGTTTGAAATTAGGGCAATTTCAGCTTGAACTTTAAGGAAAATCGTTACTTTTGAAGCCCATGAGAAAAGCCCTCGTAGTCCTAGAAAATCGTCAACAATGGCAAGAAAGTACTTAAAAGCATTACGAGTTGGTATAAAAACAAGGCCTCAAAGTGCCCACATGGATAAGTTTGAAGGAATGAGACGTCTTAATGCATTAATCGGGGAAAAGTAACCTAGGTTATCTAGTCATATGGACAAGTAGAGAAGGTAGATGATTGTTTAGGAGAACATCTCGTAAGGAGTGCGAGCAATATCTTTTTATCCTAACAAAAGGAACATGTACCCATCCTCAATGCTATAAGACTTCCTCTTTGATGCCATGAAACATAAATGAATTTCTACAATGAGAGTTATCTGATGAAATAGATAGCAGGGTAGCAAAACTAATGAGCACCATTTGGAACCAACGAGCTTAAACCAAGTTGAAGACATTAGAAGTCTGTAGGAAAGGAGCAACTTGCCCACTCTTAGGGCGCTTGTAGAGTACATAAAAGTGAGGTTAATCAAATTAGATCATATAGTTGGGTAACTAGTCGAGACATTGAGATAATATCGCATTGAAAATTATGGGTAAACAACACATGATGCAAGACAAATTAAAAGAAAGTGAGAGAGCCTTATGCAAGTAACCTTTACACTGTAACCACTAGGAATGGTGGTAATGTAAAGCGATTACGAGAAGCTACATTTTTTTAAAGAAGATCTCAGTATGTAGTCACGTGATGTATAGCTCTAGAATTCAAAAATCCAATTATGTTTAGCAACTCAACTTCATAATGAAGCATTACAGCACACTTTTACACAACAAGCTATTACAAGCCACATTGGGAGATTCTATAAGACTTGACTGAGAGAAAGGATTTGACATATGAATGTGTTACTAGGTGTGTTTCTCTTGGGTCAACCCAAAACCAAAAGGCGAGACTTAGACTGATAAGCAGATCGTTGGACTAGCACAAATGTAGATAATCCATTATCGAAAGGAGATCATTCAATCTCAGCAATTGCGATATGCTATCAACCCCTAATGAACTTGAAGAGAGGTGGGAACCCTACTATATATCGTTCTAAAGAAAGGCAGAAATGAAGCAATAAGATAGAAGGGAAGATCAGGACTGCGGACGTCATGCAGCTACCTTGGTACTCCCGGGTGTGTGCTGCTCGGCAGAGAAATCCTCACTCAGCCTCAGATGCACCTGGATCTGCATGCAAGGTGCAGGGAGTAATGTGAGTACTCCGACCCAGTGAGTAATAAACATAAATAAAGGCTCAGAATAAGAAATCCTGAATAGGCACAAAGTAATCTATAAATGCAGCAATTTAAACCAAGTAGTATAAAGTTAGTAACCAATGGAAACAATTATGGAAATACTGCAACAGATCCGTAAATAAATGACAGTCAAATATGAATTGCAACACATAGTATGGTACTCTCTAGTAACCGCTGTGGCGTGCAGCCCGCTCAATTTATTTATCATCGACGGCGCTCACTGGGGGTGTGCAGACTCCGGGAGGGGCCCCTTACGGCCCAAGCGTAATATAAAGCCATCTCGTGGCATCAACTAGGCCCTCCGCCTCATATCAATGTCAATATATATCGTTGCGGCGCGCAGCCCGATCCCATACTCAGTCAAGAATCACATAAGCCCCTCGGGCACAATAATATAGAAATATCTAGCCCAAACTTTATTAGAAATATTAATTAAGTTTCAAGTTTGAGAAAAATGTGGCTGAATTTGAAAAAACGGTGTTAATTATTAGGACTAAGTTCAATAATATGTAAAAATGGTATGAAACCAGTAATAGCAATCCCTGAGGGATTCAACCAGTTGGCACGGGTCCAAATATGGCAATCAGCTCAAATTATAAAGATAACAAGTGAAATTTAGTCAATAAGCAGTAAATTCATCTATCGGGACGGACCGTGTCACAATCCCCAACGGTGCTCTACCCCACGCTTGCTATCCGGCGTGCAAGTCACCTCAATATAGCACTACGATGTGCAAATCCGGGGTTTCAAACCCTCAGGACATCATTTACATCTATTACTCACCTCAAGCCGGCCAAAACTCTAGCTCGCTATGCCCTTGCCTCGCAAATCGGCCTCCTCGCGTGTCGAATCTGGCCAAAACCACAATCAATACGTCACAATAGGCTAAGAGAACATAACCCAATCAAAAAGAATCGAAAAATAGCAAAAATCACGAAATTAGCAAAGCCGAGCCCCGGGTCCACTTCTCGAAACTCAGAAATTTTCATATCAACGGGTTCCTTATCTCGCCACGAGTCCATACATACAAAGAACTCCCATATCCGAGCTCAAATGACCCATCAAAACTTAATTTGAAATATCAAAACTCAAACCCTAGTTCTTCCCCTTTTGCTAAGTTTTCATGAATTTCTAGGTTGATTCTACAATTAAATCATGTTTTTAGGTCATAGGACTCACCTCCAATCAATCCCAGTCGAAACCCTCTTCAATTCCGGTCCAAAAGCTCTCAAGGATGCTCAACAATGGTGAAAATTAACTTAGACTCGCAGAACAAAATGACTTAAAAACTATTCTGCCCAGGTGACAATTTCTTCTACGCGATCGCAGCCTCAGGCTTGCGATCGCAATACACAAAAATTCAAACTCAAAATTTAACACTACGCGATCGCATATACTTCCCAGCGATCGCAATGACCAAGCTCCTTACACTACTCGATCGCAGACATTACCACGCGATCGCGATGAACAAAAAACCAAACTCCCAAAATCCCTATATGCGATCGCACTAACACACCTGCGATCGCAATTCATGAACTCCTGACCCTACGTGATCACGAACACAACTCTGCGATCGCATAGAACAACTGACTAGCCCCCATGGATCCTCCTATGCGATTGCAAAGCTCCTCCTGCGATCGCATAGAACAAAACCTGCAACACTGACCTGCAATTTTTCTGCAATAACTTAAGTCCCAAAAACCTTCCGTTGGCCATCCGAATTAACCCGAGGCCCCCGGGACCTCAACCAAAAGCATCAACGCATCCTAAAACATCATTCAAACATGTTCCAATCATCAAAACACCTCAAACAACACCAAAACCATCAAATTACATCGGATTCAAGCCTAAGTTCTTCTAAAATTTCCGAAACACGCATTTGATCAAAAACCCAACCAAAACACCTCCGATTGACCAGAAATTTTGCACACACATCCCAAATCACCTAACGAAGCTACAATAACTCTCGGAATTCCATTCTGACCCTCGGATAAAAATCTCACCTATCAATCGGAAATCGCCAAAATACTAACTTCGCCAATTCAAGCCTAATTCTACACCGGTCCTCCAAAATCACTTCCGATCACACTCCTAAGTCCCAAATCATCCCCCGAAGCTAACAGAACCATCGAAAATCATATCCGAGCCCTCTAACACCCAAGCCAACATCCGGTTGACTTTTCCAAACTAAGCCTTCCTTAAAGAGACTAAGTGTCTCATTTCTTACCAAAACTTCTCCAAACCAACTCGATCACACAAGACACGGATAACGAAGCATAAAGAAGCAAAAAAATGGGGAAAACAGAGCGGTAACTCACGTGACGACGGGTCGGGTTGGGTCAGGTCGTCACATCCTCCCCAACTTAAACAAACGCTCGTCCTCCAGCGAGTCAAGAAACATACCTGAAGCCTCGAATAGGTGAGGGTATCTGCTCCGCATCTCCCGCTCGGTCACCCAGGTAGCTTCCTCCACGAGCCGACCTCTCCACTACACCTTCATTGAAGCTACATCCTTTGACCTCAATTTCCAAACCTGACGATCCAAAATGGCTGCTGGCTCTACATCATAAGTCAAATCACCCTCCAACTGAACTGTGCTGAAATCCAAAACATGGGACGGGTCTTCAACATACTTCCGGAGCATAGAAACATGAAAAACTGGATGCACGCTCGACAAGCTGGGTGGCAAGGGAAGCTCATAAGCCACCTGCCCAATCCTCCTAAGTACCTCAAAAGTCCCAATGAACCGCAGACTCAATTTCTCTTTCTTTCCGAATCTCATAACACCCTTTGTGGGTGAAACCTTCAGCAGGACCTTCTGTCTCGATTGCGCTGTACGGAGTCTCTCCTGAATCACCTTCACCTTCTCTAATGCATCTTGAAGCAAATCTGTCCCCAATAATTTAGCTTCACCGGGCTCGAACCAGCCAACTAGAGATCTACACCGTCTCCCATATAAAGCCTCATACGGAGCCATCTGAATGCTCGACTGGTAGCTGTTGTTGTAGGCAAACTCTGCAAGCGGTAGAAACCGATCCCATGACCCTCCGAAGTCAATAACACAGGCGCATAGCATATCCTCCAATATTTGAATGGTGCGCTCGGACTGTCCATCCGTCTGAGGGTGAAAGGCTGTGCACAACTGCACCTGAGTACCCTAACTCTCGCTGAACCGCCTGCCAAAACTGAGAGGTAAACTGAGTGCCCCGATCTGATATGATGGAAACTGGGACACCATGCAACCGAACAATCTCCCGAATGTAAATCTCTGCCAGCCGCTTTGAAGAATAAGTCGTACAAACCGGAATGAAGTGCGCGGACTTGGTCAGCCTGTCCACAATCACCCAAATAGCATCAAATTTCTTCAA
>NW_017673042.1:64964-114293 GCF_001879085.1 Nicotiana attenuata | reverse complement strand
GGAAAATCCCTCACAACTGGAACAGAATCAATGCTAGGAGTCTCAGCTCCAACATCCCTCACGAACGCCAAATAGGAAAGACAACCCTTCCCAACCATACGCTGGGCCTTCAAGAAAGAAATAACTCTACTAGGAACATAATCAGTCACACCACGCCACTCGATCCACGGTACATCCGGCATAGCCAAAGTGACTATCTTAGCATGACAGTCTAGAATAGCATGACACGGAGATAACCAATCCATGCCCAAAATAACGTCGAAGTCCACCATGCTGAATAGCAATAGATCAACTCGGGTCTCCAGACCCCCGATAATCACAACACATGATCGGTACACACGGTCCATAACAACCGTATCGCCCATCGGGGTAGACACATGAACAAATAAGGAAAGAGACTCCCGGGGCGTACCTAAATAGCGAGCAAAATATGAAAATACATAAGAATAGGTGGAACCGGGATCAAATAATACTGAGGCATCTTTGTGGCAGACTGAAACAATACCTGTAATGACAGCGTTTGAGGCAATGGCATCTGTCCTGCCCGGCATAGCATAAAAATGAGCCTGGCCACCGCCTGATCGACCTCCACCTCTGGGACGACCCTGGCTGCCTGACTCCACCCCTAGCTGGTTGGGCGGGTGGTGATGTAACTGGAGCAGAAGTCGAGGGCTGACCCCTCTGCTGATGCTGACTGCCACGAAGTCGAGGGCACTGCCTCCTTAGGTGACCAAACTCTCCGCGCTCATAACAGCTGGCCGGTGCTGGAGATGGGGACTGAAGGGAACCCCTCACACCGGAGTGACTAGCAGATGCACTCGACGCAGAAGAACCCTGAGCTGATGGGGCATGAGATGAACTCTGAGCTGGGAGGGCACTGAGTGAAGACTGACCCTGCTGGGGCCCATGATGACCACGGCCTGAAGATCCCCCATGATGCTCTGGACGGGCCGACTGAGTAGGCCTGAAAGAACGACCTCTACCATGCGGGAACTATCCCCTCGAAGGAGCTCTACTATAACTGCCCGATCCACGAGGCCTCTTGGCCACCCTCTCCTCTCGCTCCCGACGGCGAACTAACTCGATCTCACGAGCAATATCCACCACCTCCTCAAACGTAGCACCTAATACTCTCTCTCTGGTCATCAGAATACGAAGATGGTAGTTAAGTCCATCCACAAATCTCCTGATCCTCTCACAATCTGACGGAACCATCCAAATAGCATGACGGGCCAACTGTGAAAACCTCATCTCGTACTGAGTCACGGTCATATCCCCTTGCGTCAACCACTCAAACTGCCTATGCAGCTCCTCTCCGCGGGACTGAGGTACATACTTCTCCAACAAAAGAGCGGAGAACTGCTGCCAAGAAAGGGGTGCTGCACCGACAGGCCTACGCCTCTCAAAGTCCTCCCACCAAGTAAGAGCAGCCCCCGGGAACTAAAAGGTGGTAAATGCCACACCACTCGACTCAAGAATCTCCGCCGTACGGAGCATACGCTGACACCTGTCAAGAAAACCCTGGGCATCCTCGCCCTCAGCACCACTGAATGTCGGAGGCTGGAGCCTACCAAACCTCTCGAGACAACGCTGCTCATCGTCTGGCATAGCCGGAACCACGAAGCCCTGAACTGGTGCAACCTGCTGAGCTGGAGGTGCCTCTGGTGTCTGTAGTCCCTGCACCACCTGCTCAGGTGTGCGAGCAGCGGGGGTCTGATTGCCTCCCCCGGCCTGTGAAGTAGCTGTTGCTACTGTTATGATGGATGAAACTGCCTGAGCCAGCCCAGTGCAAACTGATAAAATCTGTGCCAAGGCCTCTTGAAGACCCGGAATCACGATAGGCATAGCTGGTTCCTGAACAGGTGCTGCTGGAGTGACCACAGCTGGAACCTGATCCTGAGCTGGGGCAACTGGTGGATCAGCAGGTGCTACCCCGACTGCTCTGCCTCTGCCACGATCACGACCGCGTCCACGGCCTCTGGTGGCCTCAGTGGGTGGTACTGGTGGTCGTCCGCCATGTCCGGTAGCTCGTGTCCTCACCATCTGTGAGAGAATAGAATAATAGAAGTTTAGTCCTCAGTTCAACAAAGCCGCACGACAAGAATTTCAAGAATGTGAAGTTTTCCTAAAGGTTCTGCAGCCTCTCGAGGATAAGTACAGACATCTCCGTACCGATCCACGAGACTCTACAAAACCGGCTCATGACTCGCGAGACCAAGTAACCTAGGCTCTGATACCAACTTGTCAGGACCCCAACCCCGATCGTGCTGGCGCCCAATACACTGCTAGTTAAGACCGACCAATTTAACAACCTTAGCCATTTTTATACAGTTCATTATTTAATTAACACTGATAAATTACTAAGTCATAATGCTGGAAATCTGTAATAGAGCTAAAACATGCGGAATCCCAAATAACAATGCTACTACACGGCCCGAAGAATCCGGTGTCACAAGTCTGAGCCTCTAATACATGAGTATCAACCTACTACATATCGTTCTAAAGAAATGCGGAAATGAAGCAATAAGATAGAAGGGAAGATCAGGACTGCGGACGTCATGCAGCTACCTTGATACTCCCGGAAATGTGCTGCTCGGCAGAGAAATCCTCACTCAGCCTCAGATGCACCTGGATCTGCATGCAAGGTGCAGGGAGTAATGTAAGTACTCTGACCCAGTGAGTAATGAACATAAATAAAGGCTGAGAATAAGAAATCCTGAATAGGCACAAAGTAATCTATAAATGCAGCAATTTAATCCAAGTAGTATAAAGTCAGTAACCAATGGAAACAATTATGGAAATACTGCAACGGATACATAAATAAATGACAGTCAAATATGAATTGCAACACATAGTACGGTACTCTCTAGTACCCGCTGCGGCGTGCAACCCGCTCCATTTATTTATCATCAACGGCGCTCACTGGGGGTGTGCAGACTCCGGGAGGGGCCCCTTATGTCCCAAGAGCAATATAAAGCCATCTCGTGCCATCAACTAGGCCCTCGGCCTCATATCAATGTCAATATAATATCGCTGTGGCGCGCAGCCCGATCCCATACTCAGTCTAGAATCACATAAGACCCTCGGGCACAATAATGTAGAAATATTCAGCCCAAACTTCATTAGAAATATTAATTAAGTTTCAAGTTTGAGAAAAAGGTGGCTGAATTTGCAAAAATAGTGTTAATTATTAGGATTCAACCAATTGGCACGAGCCAAAATATGGCAATCAGCTCAAATTATAATGACAACAAGTGAAATTTAGTGAATACGTAGTAAATTCATCTATCGGGACGGACCAAGTCACAATCCCCAACGGTGCTCTACCCCACGCTCGCTATCGGCGTGCAAGTCACCTCAATATAGCACTACGATGTGCAAATTCGGGGTTTCAAACCCTCAGGACATCATTTACATCTATTACTCACCTCAAGCCGGCCAAAATTCTAGCTCGCTATGCCCTTGCCTCGCAAATCGGCCTCCTCGCGCGTCGAATCTGGCCAAAACCACAACGAATACGTCACAATAGGCTAAGGGAACATAACCCAATCGAAAAGAATCGAAAAATAGCAAAAATCTCGAAATTAGCAAAACCCGAGCCCCGGGCCCACTTCTCGAAACTCAGAAATTTTCACATCAACGGGTTCCTTATCTCGCCACGAGTCCATACATACCAAGAACTCCCAAATCCGAGCTCAAATGACCCATCAAAACTCAATTTGAAATATCAAAACTCAAGCCCTAGTTCTTCCCCTTTTTGCTAAGTTTTCATGAATTTCTAGGTTGATTCTACAATTAAATCATGTTTTTAGGTCATAGGACTCACCTCCAATCAATCCTAGTCGAAACCCTCTTCAATTCCCGTCCAAAAGCTCTCAAGGATGCTCAACAATGGTGAAAATTAACTTAGACTCGAGGAACAAAATGACTTAAAAACTATTCCTCCCAGGTGACAATTTCTTCTACGCGATCGCAGCCCCAGGCTTGCGATCGCAATACATAAAAATTCAAACTCAAAATTTAACACTACGCGATCGCATATACTTCCCTGCGATCGCAATGACCAAGCTCCTTACACTATGCGATCGCAGACATTACCACGCGATCGCGATGAACAAAAAACCAAACTCCCAAAATCCCTCTATGCGATCGCACTAACACACCTGCGATCGCAATTCATGAACTCCTGACCCTACGTGATCGCGAACACAACTCTGCTATCGCGTAGAACAACTGACTAGCCCCCATGGATCCTCCTATGCGATCGCAAAGCTCCTCCTGCTATCGCATAGAACAAAACCTGCAACACTGACCTGCAATTTTTCCGCAATAACTTAAGTCCCAAAAACCTTCCGTTGGCCATCCGAAATCACCCCGAGGCCCCCGGGACCTCAACCAAAAGTATCAACGCATCCTAAAACATCATTCAAACTTGTTTCAATCATCAAAACACCTCAAACAACACCAAAACCATCAAATTACATCGGATTCAAGCCTAAGTTCTTCTAAAACTTCCGAAACACGCATTTGATCAAAAACTCAACCAAAACACCTCCGAATGACCTGAAATTTTGCACACACATCCCAAATCACCTAACGAAGCTACAGCAACTCTCGGAATTCCATTCCGACCCTCGGATCAAAATCTCACCTATCAACCGGAAATCGCCAAAATACTAACTTCGCCAATTCAAGTCTAATTCTACACCGGTCCTCCAAAATCACTTCCGATCACACTCCTAAATCACAAATCATCCCCCGAAGCTAACCGAACAATCGGAAATCATATCCGAGCCCTCTAACACCTAAGTCAACATCCGGTTGACTTTTCCAAACTAAGCCTTCCTTAAAGAGACTAAGTATCTCATTTCTTACCAAAACTTCTCCAAACCAACTCGATCACACAAGACACGGATAACGAAGCATAAAGAAGCAGAAAATGGGAAAACGGAGCGGTAACTCACGTGACGACGGGTCGGGTCGTCACAGTAACCCTTAAAAAATGGCTTGAAGTTGTATTTATACCGAATAGGGTTGATGTGGGGCGTCCTTAATCTCCCTTAATTCAAAAATAATACGCTGAGTTGCGTGCCAGAGTTAGCGCAACGCGACTTCTGGCACGCTCCCAGCTATTTCTTCTTTTCCTTTGTTCTTTCACGTGCCAGGTCCAGTGCCAACCTCCATACTTCGCTATTTTTTTATTTGTTTTCTAAGCCATTTCGCGCTGTAATGCACCAATTGTGGCACGCTTTCGACTCTTGCAACTTTATCTTTTTGCATCAAATCATCTAATTCTTGCCAACTTCCATCTAAATTTACTCCTACACATGATAAACACATAATGAGTATATTTCACGTTTATAAACGTGTGATTTCTCATAACTCACATACAAAATAATATGAAACTATACTCAAAAATGTGCATTTTTAGTCATTTATCAAGCACCCATCACTTTAAAATTGTAGATCCGCCACTGCCGCCAGAAAGAAAAGCTCCTTAATAGGTAGAGGATGTGACGTGTGACCATTAATTGTGCAATTAAATGTATCCATTATTTTTATCCCAAACCTTCTTTCAAAGACCCAAAAAGCAATAAAGAAAACATAATCCATCAATTTCAGAGACTCAAATAACCTCCAACCACTTCACATTTATCCACCATAAAAGCTTTAGTTTAGCAATTTCAAAAAGTAAAAAGATAAAAAACTGGCAAATTCTGAATTAGGAGATTGGGGAGAGGGGTGATTGAAAAAATTGCGCTCGAAATATTATGAAATGGGGGGGGGGGGGGGGTTATTTAAGCTTTTTCTTCTTAACTTCTTCCTTTCATTAATAACTTCTTTTTTGTTATATTTAGTGGAGTATTCTTTAAATCAAAACCATCTCAAACACGAATTTTTACTTTTACCATGTCACTTATGCCACTGCCATATAAGTTTGTCAATGGCCATATGAATTTTTTTATACTTATCTAATGAGTTGAGGTATTAAAATGGGACATTTCTAAGTTTATATACTGGGATAGCAAAGCAGTACAAGTTTAAGTAACTAGGAGATCATTTTTTCTCTTATTAGAATATTGAGAAAATTAACGGCCATTATAAAAGCTGGCTAGGGATATCACATTTGCCCTTCTTCAATTAAACATTTTTGTTGTTGTTGTTGTTGTTGTTGTTGTTATTTTTATCAAAACGTGCCATAAAAATAGTGACGATTTAGACTTCAAGATTACACATGAAGAACCTGTGATTCCGAGAAATATTTCTAATATATGCAAGGACTTCCTGGTCAAGTGTTTTGAAAAAGATCATAATTGGAGATGGACTGCAGATATGCTGCTTAATCAGCCATTCATTAAGAATGCTATGTCCGGTAAATATCATCCAGAAGATCATGAGCTGATCAGTAATAAAGTTATCATTAACCCTTTTAGTCATTGCGAAAGTTGGGTTTCTAAGCGGCTTTTGTTTTCAACGTGCTTTCATTTGCCTTCAAGTGATAACTTCAGATCAAGATATGCTATTTTTCCAGCAGAGAATGCACAATGTCGAATGCACAATGTCGAACTACTGAGCATATGGTAGTTGGCTTTTCTATTTTAACATAAGAATTTGTAAACATAGTTTTGTTGTTGATGCTCATTAAAGCAATTAATGTGAAACATTTTGATGTAGCAGTAATGTAATCCTGTGTTATTTGAACCACTTGTAGAAGCCATAAACTTCTTAGTTTTTTTATTTCTTCCGAGTCAGTTGTAATTCATATAATTAGTGCCAAAACTTATATTGTACAATGTTTTCTTCAGTTCTAGCTCTTCTTCGGTTCTCATTGTTTCAATTTCCCTAAGCTTGTTTGGATGGTTGTTAACTATTGTATTATATCATATTATATTATTTTAATTGTTACTTAATTTTTATCGTATCGTATCGTTAAATCCGTCGTTACGCAATGATGAAAAGTATTACACTTTATGTAATGATATGATCGATTTGGTATCATAATTTAATAACTCTATTATGTATCATAATTTCTCTTTATAATATTGCAAGTTCATTCTTCATATTGCTGGTGCTTAATATCATGAAACGACGGCAAACGATACAATAACATTGTATTCATCAAACGATACAATATAATATAATACAATACAATACTATACATTATGAAACGATTTGTAACAACCATCCAAATAAGTTGTATTGTACTAATTACTAGCTAGGAGACACATGTCCCATATTAAATCAATATTTAGACATAATTAATTAAAGCTCGGTTTTTATCATGGTTACGATAACAAATATTATTTTTACTCCAAAAGACCCGGTAATCCCACCATTCTAGCTACTAAATTTAATTTTTATTGTATGACCACTTGCTTTGTTCAAACATTCATAGATATGATCTACAGTATCTATAATAAATGCATGAGTGAATAAAAATTTAAGAGAAAATGCATAAAGATCCCATTCAACTTGTCCTGGAAAATCATTTACACACCTAAACTTTACGGGTGTCCTAACACCCCACTATTATTTAAAGAATTGTATTTATTTACTCCCTCCTAATTCCCAACTATAATAACTTGAGTGGGAAACGCGCGCTTTTATTATGAAGCCACATAATTAAATTGTTCAGTAAATAAAGATAACAGCCTTCAAAGAATCTCATTCACCCCGTTAACCCCGTTAGTAAAAAATTCCCAAATTGAAGAACCCTAATGCCCCACCTTCAAAGATTCGATTTGCCTCACCAAAATCGATTTGGCTGACCAAAATCGAAGGGACCTGTTGCAAAATCCTTCGATTTCGTTGTTCCTTAGGGTTCCGTTTGTTCTCAATTATTTCATTTGACGAGTTGGTGGAAGACCCATTCGAAGTTGAAGGTCTTTGAAGAATCAAGTTCAAACGTTATCTCTGTTTTAGTTTGGAGGTAAATACATCAACCCTATCCTTTTCTATCATCAACCCTAAATGTTATCTCTGTTTTAGTTTGTTTAATATCATCCGTAACTAGGGTTTTGAACTTGCTTCAAATTTCTTCACTGTAACGTTTTCAATGTAAAATCGAGTAACAGAATTACAATTTGTAAGGTCTAAAATAACCAAATTTTAGTTTTTTCTTGTTGCATGTATTGTGACTTGTTATGTCGTGGTCTAATAGTAACTATTAATCCTTAATTAGTTTATTTTCTACTATATTCAGGTATTTCAATATCTTTTGTACTTGTTGCACTGAGGTTTTTCCATGGTGGAAAAATCTCCATGGATAAGTTATATTCCTTTTCAGTGGAGGATTATGTTGGTGGAATGATTATTGATTATGTTTATCTCGATGTTGATATGTTCTCATATTTTGAGTTTTTAGGTTATGTGAAAGAGTTTGGGTACAATAGTTCTTCTGTTGTTATTTATGTTTGGCCACCTAGTTGTCCTGGTTTGGTAGTAATTAAGGTTGATAGGGACCTTATGGGTATTTGTGAAGAGTTAAAAGTGGGGATATTTTGGAGGTATATATAGATCACATGGTTGAGGATGCTGTAGTGGTCCCCCCTCTATTAGAATATGTCAGCCAAGTGTGGGGGGGGGGGGTGATAGTAATGTTACTTTTGAGAAGGAATCTGGTCAAGATTTGGGGGGCTGTGAGGGTTTGGGAACTTCTAAAAAGGCATCTAATACTGCTGAAAATAGTGACAATAACAGTGTGCCTACAGTTGTTACTACTGATAGTTCAAACTCCTCATCTGAATCTAGTAGCAGCACTAATAATAGCTCAGATTCAGAGCATGAGGAGTTGTTTGAAGAAGGAGAAGCTGATTATGGGAGTGATACACATACGGAATACAGGGCATTTAGGGCAGAAAGAAGGATTGTAGAGAGGAGGAAGAGGAAAGAAAGTGCTCCNGTAGGGAGCTAATATGCAACAGTGTAATTTCTCTTTCATGTAGAAGAACTAAGTAGGACACTGAGCATATGGTACTTGGCTTTTCTATTTTGGCATAAAAATTTGTAAATGTAGTTTTGTTGTTGATCTCATTAAAGCAATTAATGAGAATTATTTTGACGCAGCGTGTAATCCTGTGTTATTTGAACCATCTGTATAATTCATAAACTTCTTCTAAATTTTTTTATTAGTACAAATAATATTAATATGTAAAGATAGTGCCAAAACTGATAGCCTGTGATGACTCAAAAGGTCATCACTTGTTTTTATAATGAAATCTGCGTTTCGAGGCCTTAGAAACCTCTTTTAGCATCACCTCAATTTGCGTGTGCAGTCCGGGCGCGTAGCCGGAAAGCCTATATGTGAAAATCTGTGGAAAATTATAAATTTTGACTATAAAATGAATTAATTTTTCTTCGGTCAACGTTTTGGGTAAACGGACCCGAACCCGTAATTTGACGGTCCCGGAGGGTCGTAGGAAAATATGGGACTTGGGCGTATGCCTAGAATCGAATTCCGAGGTCCCAAGCCTGAGAAATAAATTTTTGAAACAAATTATTTTCCGAAAAATATAAAGGTCTTTGAAAGTGAAATATTATGTGAAACCTGAGGTATCGGGCCCGTATTCTGGTTTCGGAGCCCGGTACAGGTTAAATACGATTTATATGTGTTGTCGGTAAAGTTTGGTAAGAAACGGAATCCATTTGACGTGATTCGGACCTTAAATGCAAAATTTGATGTTTAAGAAGTTTTGAGAAATTTCATTGATCTTGAGGTTTAATTCGATGTTCATGATGTTATTTTGGTGATTTGATTGCAAGAATAAGTCTGTAGGATATTTTTGAAGTTGTGTGTATATTTGGTTTGGAGCCCCGAGGGCTCGGGTGAGTTTTGGATAGGCCACGGAGTGTATTTTGGACTTGATAAATTGCAGGTTTTCAGCAAATGTGCAGTATTTGCGAAGCCTGGCTCGCAAATGCGAGACCTCCATCACAAATGCAATAATAGGACCTAGGCCGGCCTGATCGCAAATGCGACCACTTGGCTCGCAAATGCGGAAGGTCAGTCGCAAATGCGACGCCTGCTTTGCAAATGCGAAGTTTCTCATTTGACGCCTGGGGTCGCAAATGTGACCCTGTCTTCGCAATTCCCATAATAGCAGAGGTCGGGGTTCGCATTGCGAACCCCAGTTTGCAATTCCCATATCTCAGACCAGCAACTTTTACACTTAGACGAATTTCAACCTATTTTCACATCTTTTCAAAACACAAACTCCCTAGGGCGATTTTTCAAGGACAACACTTCTTCCAAATCGATTGTAAGTTAATTTTAACTCATTTCCTTCAATCATTAACATCTTTTAACATGATTTCAACTTCAAATCAATGATTTTCATGGGGGAAAATTGGGTGTTTTGGGTAGAACCTAGGTTTCTCAAAAATTGGATATTTGGACCTCGATTTGAGGTCCTATTTCAAAACAAATTATATATTTTGGTTCGTGGGGGAATGGGTGATCGGATTTTGGTTCGAACCTCGGGTTTTGACCATGTGGGCCCGGGGGCAATTTTTGACTTTTTGGGTAAAACTTTGGAAAATTCATTTTCATGCATTCGAATTGATTCATTTAGCGTTTATTGATGTAATTAAGTAACTTATGACTAGATATGAGCGAATTGGTGGTGGAATCGAAAGGTAAAGCGATAATTGAGACGTGAATTGTGCTCGTGGCATCGAGGTAAGTGTTTGGTCTGACCTTAGCTTGAGGATTAGGAGTTGAGTCCTATTTGCTATGTGGTAATTGTTGAGTACGACGTATAGGCATGGTGACGAGTATCTATACGTTGGTGTATAGCATGCCCGTGGGCGTTATGTTATGATTATCATGACTTCGTTGTATCTTTCATGCCTTAGCGATGGTTTCTATATGTTGTGTAAAGTTTGTGGAAGGAATTGTGACCTATGAACATTGAGGAGCGTTGGCTCAAGTTGTGTAACAAATTGTGAAAGTGTAAGTGATAGTTGAATCTCTAGAGTATTGGCTCGAGTTATGAAGTGAATTGTGAAGTAAAAGTGAGAAAGGGAAGAGGTTATTATGTTGTCACCCTTGCCGGGCTATTGTTGATTTATTAGTTATCTCCTTTGCCGGGGTGTTGAGGATTATTGATGTTGTTCCCTTGCCGGGACTAAATTGTTGAATTGTTGTTCCCTTGCCGGAATTCTTGTTATAATTTCATTTATTCCCTTGCCCTATTGTTTGTGATTGTTGTTTGGGTGAGGAAGAGTGTTAAAGCACGAAGGGTGACTCCGTGTATTGTTTTGTGAGGAAAGAGTATAAAGCACGAAGGGTGATGCCGTGTATGATTGTGAGGAAAGAGTGTAAAGCAGGAAGGGTGATGTCGTGCCGCACGATGTACCATTCCGTGCCAAATGTATTGATTATATGGTGAGAAAAGAGAGTAAAAGTACGAAGGGTGATGTTGTGCACATTTTCACTATATGACTGCTTTGGTGAGGACGAGAGTAAAAGCACGAAGGGTGATGCTGTGCATTTGTTGATTTCAGGTTCTTGTTGATATCCGAGATGTATTGGTTCTTTCATTTACTTGTTTTCTTTCTATTTGGAATTGATATCTCCCCCGTAGCATGCTACCCCTCCCATACTTGACTGTTTATTTCTGTACTTCTTTTCCGATGTATATAGTTGAATTGCACAGGTTTATTTGGTAGTCTGGTCCTAGCCTTGTCACTACCTCGTCGACGTTAGGCTAGGCACTTACAAGCACATGGGGTCGGTTGTGCTGATACTACACTCTGCACTCTTTTGTGCAGATCCCAGTGCTGATGACTTTGGACCGTAGATTGGGTGACTACCTTCAGTCCACGCGGAGATCCAAGGTAGACATGCAGGCGTTCGCAGGTCGTGACGTCTCCTCTATCCTTTATTTCCTGTTTCATCTCTTTGATTTTGAGACGGTGTATCTTTTTTTTCAGAATTTGTATTTGGCACTCTTAGATCGTTTGTGACACCGTGACACCAGGTTTTGGGTGATTGAGGCTTAACTAGTTGTAATTGATACAGATTTCAGATATTGTATTGTTTTCTTCCGTTTAATTTAAATTTCTGCTGTTTATACGTTATCGCTTTATGTTTGTTAAAAAGGAATAATTGGTTGATGATGTAATTAGACTTAAAAGATTGGCTTGCCTAGCTCACATTAGTATGCGCCATCACGACTCCCGAGGATGGGAAATCCGGGTCGTGACAAGTTGGTATCAGAGCTCTAGGTTACATGGTCTCACAGTTCACGGACAAGCTTAGTAGAGTCTGAGGGATTGGTACGGAGACGTCTGTATTTATCCCCAGAGGCCACAGAGTTAGGAAAATTTTACATCTTTTCTTTCCTGTCGTGCGGTTTGGTTTCTCAATGCTGATTGAATTTCTATTCTGTTCTCTCGTAGATGCCGAGAACGCGCGCTTCCTCATCCACTGACCAGCAGCCCGAGCCCCCAGCAGCAGCTTCCACGAGGGGCAGAGAGCAAGGTCGAGGCCGTGCTAGAGCCCGAGGTAAGGGCAGAGCTCAGCCCAGGGCAGCAGCACCAGCAGCGGAGCCTCAGGTTGACTTTGATGATGAGGTTTCGGCCCCAACAGTTCCAGTGGGCCCAGCTCAGGTCCCAGAGGGGTTTATTGCTACCTCAGTACTCCAGGATGCTCTGGTCCATCTAGTAGGCCTTATGGAGAGTCTCACCCGGGTAGGTTCACTTCCCGTAGCACCAGCCATCTCTCAGGCTGGAGGAGGGGCCCAGACTCCTGCTACTCGCACTCTGGAGCAGGTAGCTCCCCAGTTCCAGACTCCAGCAGTTCAGCCAGTTGGAGCAGTTCAGCCGGGTGTGGTAGCTCCGGCCAGTGATGGAGTAGCTATGTCTGCCGATGCTTTGTGGAGGTTGGGTAGGTTCACCAAGCTCTTCACTACTACCTTCAGCGGTGCATCTTCTGAGGATCCCCAGGATTATTTAGACAGCTATCATGAGGTTCTCAAGAACATGGGGATAGTTGAGACCAATGGGGTCGATTTTGCTACTTTTCACTTGTCTGGATCCGCCAAGACTTGGTGGAGAGATTATTGCTTAGCTAGACCAGCCGGATCACCAGCTTTGACTTGGGAGCAGTTTACTCAGTTATTTCTGGAGAAGTTTCTCCCCATCACTAAGAGAGAGGCTTATCGGAGGCAGTTCGAGCGTCTCCAGCAGGGTTCTATGACAGTCACCTAGTACGAGACCAGATTCATCAACTTGGCTCGCCATGCTCTTATCATACTTCCCACCGAGAGAGA
The DNA here is from genome assembly GCF_001879085.1 of Nicotiana attenuata. Classification (NCBI taxonomy): domain Eukaryota; kingdom Viridiplantae; phylum Streptophyta; class Magnoliopsida; order Solanales; family Solanaceae; genus Nicotiana; species Nicotiana attenuata. The sequence goes on along the minus strand of NW_017673042.1, from coordinate 101,019 downwards.
GAGGGTGAGGAGGTTTGTTGATGGACTTATTCAGCCGATTCGTCTTCAGATGGCTAGGGATACTGGGAGTGAGATATCTTTCCAGGAGGCAGCCAATGTGGCCTGGAGAGTTGAGATGGTTTTATCGCAGGGAGGTGGTCATGGGTCAGACAAGAGGCCTCGTCATTCAGGCCGATTCACTGGTACCTCGTCTGGAGGTAGGGATTCGTATGGTAGAGGTCGTCCTCCTAGGCCTTTTCAGTCGGCACTTCAGGTTTCCCACAGTGCATTAGGTGGCCGTGGTCCTCAGATGCAGCATTCTGATCAGCAGTCCTACATTGCACCACCAGCTCTCATCAGCGCACCGCCGCTTCAGAGCTTTCGGGGTGGTTATTCAGGTCGTCCGGGTCAGCAGCCTTAGCAGCCGAGGGCTTGTTACACTTGTGGTGATGTGGGTCACATTGCTAGGTTTTGCCCTCGAGCACCGGGTAGCTCTTAACATCAGGGCCCCCGTGCCATGGTTCAGGCACCGAGTGTTCCACAGCCCGCCCAGCCAGCTAGAGGTGGGGGTAGAGGTGCTAGAGGTGCAGGTAGAGGTCCTAGAGGTGGAGCTCAGGCCGCTAGAGGTGGAGGCTAGCCAGCGATAGGCCGTCCCAGAGATGTGGTTCAGGGTGGTGGGGCCCAGCCCCGATGTTATGCCCTTCCAGCCAGGCCCGAGGCTGAGGCTTTCGATGCAGTTATTACAGGTACTGTTCTGGTTTGTGATAGAGATGCTTCAGTGTTATTTGATCTAGGGTCTACATACTCGTATGTGTCATCTTATTTTGCACCGTACCTGGTCATGCCTAGTGATTCTTTGAGTGTTCATGTTTATGTTTCTACACTGGTGGGTGATTCTATTGTGGTAGATCAAGTCCATCGTTCATGTATAGTTATGGTTGGAGGTCTTGAGACTCGTGTATATTTGCATCTTCTGGACATGGTTGATTTTGATGTCATATTGGGGATGGATTGGTTATCACCTTATTACGCTATCTTGGACTGTCATGCCAGGACCGTGACCTTAGCCTTACCGGGCTTACCTCGTTTGGAGTGGAGAGGGACTTCTGGTCATTCTACCCGTAGTATTATCTCCTATGTGAAGGCTCGGCGTATGGTCGAGAATGGGTGTTTGGCCTATGTTCGTGATTCTAGTGCTGAGGTTCCTTCTATTGAGTCTGTGCCTGTTGTTCGTGAGTTTCCTGAGGTATTCCCTTCAGACTTGGCGGGTATGCCACCCGACAGGGATATTGCCTTTTGCATTGATTTGGCTCCGGGCACTCAGCCCATTTCTATCTTGCCGTATCGTATGGCCCCGCCTGAGTTGAAAGAGTTGAAGGAGAAGTTGCAAGACTTGCTTGTAAAGGGTTTCATTAGACCCAATGTGTCGCCTTGGGGTGCGCAGGTGTTGTTCGTAAAGAAGAAGGATGGATCTATGAGAATGTGTATAGATTACCGGCAATTGAACAAGGTTACAATTAAGAATAAGTATCTGTTGTCAAGGATTGATGATTTGTTCGATCAGCTTCAGGGTGCCAAGGTATTTTCAAAGATTGACTTGAGATCTGGCTACCATCAATTGAGGATTAGGGCATCCGATGTCCCTAAGACAGCTTTCCGCACTCGGTACGGGCATTATGAGTTCTTGGGGATGTCATTCGGGTTGACAAATGCCCCAACAGCTTTTATGGATTTGATGAACCGAGTGTTCAGGCCTTACTTGGATTCGTTCGTGATAGTCTTCATTGATGATATTTTGATATATTCACGTAGCTGGGAGGAGCACGAGCAGCACCTTAGAGTGGTTCTTCAGACTTTGAGGGACAGTCAGTTGTACGCTAACTTTTTGAAGTGTGAGTTCTGGTTGAGTTCAGTTGCATTCCTGGGTCATGTGGTGTCATTAGAGGGTATGGTTGATCCAAAGAAGATTGAGGCAGTCAAGAACTGGCCTAGACCAGCATCAGTTACAGACATCCGGAGTTTCTTGGGTTTGGCAGGCTACTATCATCGGTTTGTAGAGGGGTTTTCATCTGTCGCAGCCCCGATGACAAGTTGACCCAGAAGGGTGCCCAGTTCAGATTGTCGGATGAGTGTGAGGCGAGCTTTCAGAAGCTCAAGACAGCTTTGACTATGACACCGGTGTTGGTTTTGCCCATAGGTTCAGGGCCATATACCGTTTATTATGATGCATCTCGTATTGGACTTGGTGCGGTATTGATGCTGGATGGCAAGGTCATTACCTATGCTTCGCGGCACTGAAGATCTATGAGAAGAACTATCCGGTTCATGATTTGGAGTTGGAAGTCATTGTTCACGGGTTGAAGATTTGGAGGCATTATCTGTATGGCGTGGCATGTAAGGTGTTCACGATCACAAGAGTCTGCAGTATTTGTTCAATCAAAAGGAGTTGAATTTGAGGCAGAGGAGGTGGTTGGAGCTATTGACAGACTATGATATCACCATCTTATATCATCTGAGAAAGGCCAATGTGGTGGCCGATGCCCTAAGTAGGAAGTCAGCCAGTATAGGCAGTCTAGCTTATATTCCAGTCGGTGAGAGACCGCTTGCTTTGGATGTTCAGGCTTTGGCCAATCAGTTCATGAGGTTGAATGTTTCTGAGCCCAGCAGTGTGTTAGCTTGCACAGTCGCTCGTTCTTCATTAATGGAGCGTATCCGAGATCGGCAATATGATGATCCCCGTTTGTGTGTCCTTAGAGACACGGTGCAGCACGGAGGTGCCAAGCAGATTACCTTAGGTGATGATTCAGTTTTGAGATTGCAGGGTCAAGTTTGTGTGCCAAATGTGGATGGTCTTCGAGAGTTGATTCTAGAGGAGGCCCATAGCTCCCGGTACTCGATGTATCAGGATTTGCGACAGCATTATTGGTGGAGAAGAATGAAGAAGGATATCGTTGCATATGTGGCTCGATGTTTGAATTGCCAGCAGGTTAAGTACGAGCATCAAAGGCCTGGTGGTTCATTTCAAAAGATTGAGATACCTGTGTGGAAGTGGGAGCGTATCACTATGGACTTTGTTACTGGACTCCCACAGACTCAGAAGAAGTTCGATGCAGTGTGGATCATTGTTGATAGGCTGACCAAGTCAGTACATTTCATCCCTGTGGCAGTTTCCTATTCTTCCGAGAGATTAGCTGAGATCTACATCTTGGAGATTGTTCGTCTTCATGGTGTGCCCGCGTCTATCATTTTGGATCGAGGTACGAGTTTACCTCACATTTCTGGAAAGCAGTTCAGCGAGAGTTGGGCACACGGGTTGAGTTGAGCACAGCATTTCATCCTTAGACGGACGGGCAGTCCGAGCGAACTATTTAGATTTTGGAGGATATGCTTCGAGCTTGCGTCATTGACTTTGGAGGCTCGTGGGATCAGTTTTTTCCTTTAGTAGAGTTTTCCTACAACAACAGCTACCAGTCGAGTATTCAGATGGCTCCGTATGAGGCTTTATATGGTAGACGGTGTCGGTGTCTGGTATGATGGTTTGAGCCGGGAGAGGCTCGGTTGTTGGGTACGGATCTGGTTCAGGATGCCTTGGACAAGGTTAGGATTATTCAGGATAGGCTTCGTACAGCTCAGTCCAGGAAAAAAAGCTATGCCGACCGCAAGGTTCGTATTTGGCATTCATGGTTGGTGAGCGGGTATTGCTTCGAGTGTCGCCTATGAAGGGTGTGATGAGATTTGGGAAGAAGGTCAAGCGTATCCCGAGGTTCATTGGCCTGTTTGAGACTCTTGATCGAGTGGGAGAGGTGGCTTATAGATTTGCGTTGCCGCCGAGCTTATCAGCCGTGCATCAAGTGTTTCATGTGTCCATGCTTCGAAAGTATCACGATGATCCATCCCACGTGTTAGATTTCAGCACTGTCCGGTTGGACAAGGACTTGTCTTATAAGGAGGAGTCGGTAGCTATTCTAGACCGGCAGGTTCGTCAGTTGAGATTGAAGAGTTTTCCTTCTGTTCGTGTTCAGTGGATAGGTCAGCCTGTTGAGGCATCGACCTGGGAGCCCGAGTCCGATATGCGAAGCCGTTATCCCCATCTTTTCCCCGACTCAGGTACTTCTTTCTTCTGTCCGTTCAAGGACGAACGGTTTTTTTAGAGGTGGAGAATGTGATGACCCAAAAGGTCATCACTTGTTTTTAAAATGAATTCTGCATTTCGAGGCCTTAGAAACCTCTTTTAGCATCACCTCAATTTGCGTGCGCAGTCCAGGCGCGTAGCCGGAAAGCCTATATGTGAAAATCTGTGAAAAATGATAAATTTTGACTATAAAATGAATTAATTTTACTTCGGTCAATGTTTTAGGTAAACGGACCCGTGATTTGACGGTCCCGGAGGGTCCGTAGGAAAATGGGACTTGGGCGTATACCTGGAATCTAATTCCGAGGTCCCAGGCCTGACAAATGAATTTTTTAAAGAAATTGTTTTCTGAAAAATATAAAGGTTTTTGAAACAACAACAACAACAACAACAACAACAACAACAACCCAGTATAATCCCACAAGTGGGGTCTGGGGAGGGTAATATGTACACAGTATAAAGGTTATTGAAAGTGAAATGTTATGTGAAACCTGAGGTATCGGGCCTGTATTATGGTTCCGGAGCCCCATACAGCTTCAACATGATTTATATGTGTTGTCGGTAAAGTTTGGTAAGAAACGGAATCCATTTGACGTGATCCGGACATTAAATGCAAAATTTGATGTTTAAGAAGTTTTGAGAAATTTCATTGATCTTGAGGCTTAATTCGATCTTCATGATGTTATTTTGGTGTTTTGATTGTACGAATAAGTCCATAGGATGTTTTTGAGGTTGTGTGTATATTTGGTTTGGAGCCGTGAGGGCTCGGGTGAGTTTGGATAGGCTACGGAGTGTATTTTGGACTTGGTAAATTGCAGGTTTTCAGCAAATGTGCACAGGTCTACACGCTTCGCAAATGCAAAGCCTAGCTTGCAAATGTGAAGCCTGGCTCGCAAATGCGAACTCGCAAATGTGACACCTCCATCGCAAATGCGAAAATAGGACCTGGGCCAGCCTGATCGCAAATGCGACCACATGGCTTGCAAATGTGGAAGGCCAGTCGCAAATGCGACGCCTGCTTCGCAAATGCGAAGTTTCTCATTTGACGCCTGGGGTCGCAAATGCAACCCTGTCTTCCCAATTCCCACATCTGAGACCTGAAACTTTTATACTTAGACGAATTTCAACCCATTTTCACATCTTTTCAAAACACAAACTCCCTAGGGCGAATTTTCAAGAACAACTCTTCTTCCAAATCGATTGTAAGTTAATTTTAACTCATTTCCTTCAATCATTAACATCTTTTAACATGATTTCAACTTCAAATCAATGATTTTCATGGGGGAAATTGGGTGTTTTGGGTAGAACCTAGGTTTTTCAAAAATTGGGATTTGGACTTCGATTTGAGGTCCGATTTCAAAACAAATTATATATTTGGGTTCGTGGGGGAATGGGTGATCGGGTTTTGGTTTGAACCTCGGTTTTTGACCATGTGGGCCCAAGGGAGATTTTTGTCTGTTTGGGTAAAACTTTGGAAAAGTTATTTTCATTCATTCGAATTGATTCATTTAGCGTTTATTGATGTAACTAAGTAACTTATGACTAGATACGAGCGAATTGGTGGTGGAATCGAGGGGTAAAGCGATAATTGAGACGTGAATTGTGTTCGTGGCATCGAGGTAAGCGTTTGGTCTAACCTTTGCTTGAAGGATTAGGAGTTGAGTCCTATTTGCTATGTGGTAATTGTTGAGTATGACGTATAGGCATGGTGACGAGTATCTATACGTTGGTGTCTAGCATGCCCGTGGGTCTTATATTGTGACTATCATGACTTCGTTGTATCTTTCATGCCTTGGTGATGGTTTCTATATGTTGTGTAAAGATTGTGGAAGGAATTGTGACCTATGAACATTGAGGAGCGTTGGCTCAGGTTGTGTGACGAATTGTGAAAGTGTAAGTGATAGTTGAATCTCTAGAGCATTGACTCGAGTTATGAAGTGAATTGTGAAGTAAAAGTGAGAAAGAGAAGAGGTTATTATGTTGTCACCCTTTCCGGGCTATTGTTGCTTTATTTGTTATCTCCCTTGCCGGGATGTTAAGGATTATTCATGTTGTTCCCTTGCCGGGACTAAATTGTTGAATTGTTGTTCCTTTGCCGGAATTCTTGTTATAATTTCATTTATTCCCTTGCCCTATTGTTTGTGATTGTTGTTTGGGTGAGGAAGAATGTTAAAGCACGAAGGGTGATGCCGTGTATTGTTTTGTGAGGAAAGAGTGTAAAGCACGAAGGTTGATGCCATGTATGATCGTGAGGAAAGAGTGTAAAGCACGAAGGGTGATGTCGTACCGCACGATGTACCATTCCGTGCCGATTGTATTGATTATATGGTGAGAAAAGAGAGTAAAAGCACGAAGGGTGATGCCGTGCACATTTTCATTATATGATTGCTTTGGTGAGGAAGAGTGTAAAGCACGAAGGGTGATGTCGTGCCGCATGATGTACCATTCCATGCCGATTGTATTGATTATATGGTGAGAAAAGAGAGTAAAAGTACGAAGGGTGATGCTGTGCACATTTTCACTATATGATTGCTTTGGTGAGGACGAGAGTAAAAGCACGAAGGGTGATGCGGTGCATTTGTTGATTTCTGGTTCTTGTTGATATCCGAGATGTATTGGTTCTTTCATTTACTTGTTGTCTTTCTATTTGGAATTGATATCTCCCCCGTAGCATGCTACCCCTCCCATACTTGACTGTTTATTTCTGTACTACTTTTCCACTGTATATAGTTGAATTGCACTGGTTTATTTGGTAGCCTGGTCATAGCCTTGTCACTACCTCGCCGAGGTTAGGCTAGGCACTTACCAGCACATGGGGTCAGTTGTGCTGATACTATACTCTACACTATTTTGTGCAGATCCCTGTGCTGTTGACTTTGGACCGTAGATTGGTGGCTACCATCAGTCCACGTGGAGATCCAAGGTAGACCAGCAGGCGTCCGCAGGCCCTGACGTCTCCTCTATCCTTTATTTCCTGTTTCATATCTTTGATTCTGAGACTGTGTATCATTTATTTTCAGACTTTGTATTTAGCACTCTTAGATCGTCTGTGACACTGTGACACCAGGTTTTGGGTGATTAAGGCTTAAATAGTTATAATAGATACAGATTTCAGAGACTGTATTATTTTCTTCCGCTTAATTTAAATTTCCGCTATTTATACGTTATCTCTTTATGTTTGTTAAAAAGGAATAATTGGTTAATGAAGTAATTAGTCTTAAAGGATTGGCTTGCCTAGCTCATATTAGTAGGCTCCATCACGACTCCCGAGGGTGGGAAATCCGGGTCGTGACATAGCCAAAACTGATATTGTACATATTATCAACAATATATATATATATATATATATATATATATATATATATATATATATATATATATATATATATAATGGGGCCTTGATAATGTTTTTTATTCAAATCTAGCTCCTCTCCGTTTCTCATTCTCTCAATTTTCCTAAGCTTGTCTGTATGGTTGTTACCTATTGTATTCTATCACATTGTTATTTTAAGTACAATATTTATGTATTGTTAAATTTGTCGTTACACAGTGATGAAAAGTGCCACATTTATGTAATAGATTTGGTCGCATCGTTATCTTATCTTTTTCTCTTATCCCGCCCTTCATTATTATTAAATAATTTTATTTTATCCTTTACCCGACCTTTTATATAATAATTCTATCATGTATCATAATTTTTCTTTATAATATTGCAAGTTTATTCATCACATTGATGGTGCTTGATATCATGAAACGACGTCAAACGATACAATCTATGTAAGCATTATATTCATCAAACAATCTAATATAATATAATACGATACACTACGTTATGAAACGATATATAACAATCATCCAAACAAGTTAAGTTGGATTGTACTAATTAGCTAGGAGACACATGTCCCATTTTAAATTAATATTCAGAGGTAATTAATTAAGCTAGGTTTTAATCATGATTAGGATAATAGATATTTTATATATTTACCCCAAATGACCCGCCGGTAATCCCACCATTTTAGCTAGTAAATTTAATTTTTATTGTATGACCACTTGCTTTATTTAAACATTCATAGATATGATTACTATAATATATATAATACATGCACGATTGAACAAAAATTAAACAAAATTCCAGTAAAATCTAAAAGAGGAATTTCTTTTTTTGGTCAAACTATAAAAGAGGATTTTTTTAAGCCGGAGGATCCAAGCTTATTTACTTCTCTATAAGTTATAAAGGTTGGAATTCCTTTCTAAAGCATGCAAATGAGGTTCAGAACAACTTGACAAAAGTGAAATATTCCATCCGATGCTAGTTGTCAAAGGCGAAGCTAGGATTCCAAGATTATAGGTTCTGATCTTATCGTTGAATCCTATCTCGTCTTATTTACTTGATTTGTAATTAAATATATTTAATGGAATTTTTAATACAAATACAAAATTTAAGCTGATCGCGGCTTAAAAATTAAAAGGATTGACATGCATGGTGGTAAAAGATTTACTTGTATTCTTAAACTATTTGGAGGCTTACATCAAATGGGCTTATTCACCACTATATGTCCGCTTATCATATTATCCTCAACTATAAAAGTTGCGTTATTAATATGCCCTTTTAAATAACCAAAATATTCTATAAAAATAATAAAAAGAAACTAAATTTTGAAGTGTGTATTTTAGAAAAGTTGTGTCCTGTTGATTTATACCCGATTTATAAAAATAGAAAACAAAACAAGCACAACACAAGGCTCATTAAAGGGAAAGACGCTTGTTTCCATGATTTCTTTTAAATTAAAAGCTTGAACATGAAACTTATGATTAATAACAGAGGGATATTATCTATTTACCATAATCCTTTGTCACGACCTGGAATACCCACCGTCGGGATCGTAATGGCGTCAAACATTCCACTTGCTAGACAAACCAACGCTAGAAAATTATTAAGCCAAACCTTATTCCATTCAATAAATAACAGTAAATAAGCTAATATAAAATACAACGAGTGCGGGATAATATAAAAACTTCATCATTTATTACTACCCGGATCTGGTGTCACAATTCACGAACATACTAGGATTTACTACAAGTAAAAGTCTGAAGGAAATACAACTGTTTCAACGAAAGAAACAGTAAAACAGAAAAGATGGACGGGGACTTTAAGGTCTGCGAACGCCGACAAATCTACCTTGATTCTCCGGTGATCCGGCCGAGCTGCTAAGCCTCTCGATCAACTGAATAATACCAAAATCTGCACAGGAAGTACAGAGTGCAATATCAGTACAACCGACCCCATGTACTGGTAAGTGTCAAGCCTAACCTCGGCGAAGTAGTGACGAGGCTATGACAATACACCTACAAATAAACTTTTGCAATTCAACAGTATATGTACAACGATAATGGCAAGTAAAAACTAGACAAGTAATATCGAGAGGGAAACATGCTGAGGGGATCACAAGATAAAGAATCACAGCAGCAATAAGAACTTGATCATCCAATATATCTTGAACAAACAAGAACAATAAACACAGTAAAGGAAAATGCACAACATCACCCTTCGTGCTTTTACTCTCAACCTCACCATATGAATAAATGGAAACGACACGGCATCACCCTTCGTGCATTAACTTTCTCATAACATGGCAGGGCATCACCTTTCGTGCATTAACGCTCACAGTATGGCACGACATCACCCTTCGTGCATTAACGCTCACAGTATGGCACGACATCACCCTTCGTGCATTAACACTCACAAGATGGCACAACATCACCCTTCGTGCATTAACACTCACAAGATGGCACAACATCACCCTTCGTGCATTAACACTCTCTCTCATAACATGGCAGGGCACCACCCTTCGTGCATTAACGCTCAGAATATGGCACGACATCACCCTTCGTGCATTAACGCTCACAGTATGGCACGACATCACCCTTCGTGCATTATCACTCACAAGATGGCGCAACATCACCCTTCATGCATTAACACTCTCCCTCACCATAAAGCAAAGACCAATGACAATCGGGAGATAGAAATAACACGAACAAGTCTTACTTCAACATTTGATTCCACAATATCAACCTCAACTTTGAATTAAGACTCAATTATTACCAAAGTCCGTAACCCGACAACAATACATAGGTACTCATCACATCACCTATACGTTGTACCCAACATTCAAATACGTAGCAAATATACAATTAAGTACTAATCCCTCAAGCCAAGGTTAACCACGTATAGGCATGGTGACGAGTATCTATACGTTGGTGTCTAGCATGCCTGTGGCTCTTATATTGTGACTATCATGACTTCGTTGTATCTTTCATGCCTTGGTGATGGTTTCTATATGTTGTGTAAAGTTTGTGGAAGGAATTGTCACCTATGAACATTAAGGAGCGTTGGCTCAGGTTGTGTGACGAATTGTGAAAGTGTAAGTGATAGTTGAATCTCTAGAGCATTGGCTCGAGTTATGAAGTAAATTGTGAAGTAAAAGTGAGAAAGAGAAGAGGTTATTATGTTGTCACCCTTGCCGGGCTATTGTAGCTTTATTTGTTATCTCCCTTGACGGGATGTTAAGGATTATTCATGTTGTTCCCTTGCCGGGACTAAATTGTTGAATTGTTGTTCCTTTGCTGGAATTCTTGTTATAGTTTCATTTATTCCCTTGCCCTATTGTTTGTGATTGTTGTTTGGGTGAGGAAGAATGTTAAAGAATGAAGGGTGATGCCGTGTATTGTTTTGTGAGGAAAGAGTGTAAAGCACGAAGGGTGATGCCATGTATGATCGTGAGGAAAGAGTGTAAAACACGAAGGGTGATGTCGTGCTACACGATGTACCATTCCGTGCCGATTGTATTGATTATATGGTGAGAAAAGAGAGTAAAAGCACGAAGGGTGATGCCGTGCACATTTTCATTATATGATTGCTTTGGTGAGGAAGAGTGTAAAGCACGAAGGGTGATGTCGTGCCGCATGATGTACCATTCCATGCCGATGGTATTGATTATATGGTGAGAAAAGAGAGTAAAAGTACGAAGGGTGATGCTGTGCACATTTTCACTATATGATTGCTTTGGTGAGGACGAGAGTAAAAGCACGAAGGGTGATGCTGTGCATTTGTTGATTTCTGATTCTTGTTGATATCCGAGATGTATTGGTTCTTTCATTTACTTGTTGTCTTTCTATTAGGAATTGATATCTCCCCCGTAGCATGCTACCCCTCCCATACTTGACTGTTTATTTCTGTGCTTCTTTTCCGCTGTATATAGTTGAATTGCACTGGTTTATTTGGTAGTCTGGTCCTAGCTTTGTCACTACCTCGCTGAGGTTAGGCTAGGCACTTACCAGCACATGGGGTTGATTGTGCTGATACTACACTCTACACTATTTTGTGCAGATCCCTGTGCTGTTGACTTTGGACCGCATATTGGGTGGCTACCTTCAGTCCACGTGGAGATCCAAGGTAGACCTGCAGGCGTCCGCAGGCCCTGACATCTCCTCTATCCTTTATTTCCTGTTTCATCCCTTTGATTCTGAGACTGTGTATCTTTTATTTTCAGACTTTGTATTTAGCACTCTTAGATCATCTGTGACACTGTGACACCAGGTTTTGGGTGATTAAAGCTTAAGTAGTTATAATAGATACAGATTTCAGAGATTGTATTATTTTCTTCCGCTTAATTTATATATATATATATATATATATATATATATATATATATATATAATGGGGCCTTGATAATGTTTTTTATTCAAATCTAGCTCCTCTCCGTTTCTCATTCTCTCAATTTTCCTAAGCTTGTCTGTATGGTTGTTACCTATTGTATTCTATCACATTGTTATTTTAAGTACAATATTTATGTATTGTTAAATTTGTCGTTACACAGTGATGAAAAGTGCCACATTTTATGTAATAGATTTGGTCGCATCGTTATCTTATCTTTTCCTCTTATCCCGCCCTTCATTATTATTATATAATTTTATTTTATCCATTACCCGACCTTTTTATATAATAATTCTATCATGTATCATAATTTTTCTTGATAATATTACAACTTTATTCATCACATTGCTGGTGCTTGATATCATGAAACGACGTCAAACGATACAATCTATTTAAGCATTATATTCATCAAACAATCTAATATAATATAATACGATACACTACGTTATGAAACGATATGTAACAATCATCCAAACAAGTTAAGTTGGATTGTACTAATTAGCTAGGAGACACATGTCCCATTTTAAATTAATATTCAGAGATAATTAATTAAGCTAGGTTTTAATCATGATTAGGATAATAGATATTTTATATATTTACTCCAAATGACCCGCGGGTAATCCCACCATTTTAGCTAGTAAATTTAGTTTTTATTGTACGACCACTTGCTTTATTTAAACATTCATAGATTTGATTACTATATTATATATAATACATGCACGATTGAACAAAAATTAAATAAAATTCCAGTAAAATCTAAAAGAGGAATTTTTATTTTTTTTGGTCAAACTATAAAAGAGGATTTTTTAAAGCCGGAGGATCCAAGCTTATTTACTTCTCTATAAGTTATAAAGGTGGAATTCCTTTCTAATGCATCCAAATGAGGTTCAGAACAACTTGACAAAAGTGAAATATTCCATCCGATGCTAGTTGTCAGAGGCGAAGCTAGGATTCCAAGGTTATAGGTTCTGATCTTATCGTTGAATCCTATCTCGTCTTATTTACTTGATTTGTAATTAAATAGTGTTATATATTTAATGGAATTTTTAATACAAATACAAAATTTAAGCTGATCGCGGCTTAAAAATTAAAAGGATTGACATGCATGGTGGTAAAAGATTTACTTGTATTCTTAAACTATTTGGAGGCTTACATCAAATGGGCTTATTCACCACTATATGTCCGCTTATCATATTATCCTCAACTATAAAAGTTGCGTTATTAATATGCCCTTTTAAATAACCTAAATATTCTATAAAAATAATAAAAAGAAACTAAATTTTGAAGTGTGTATTTTAGAAAAGCTGTGTCCCGTTGATTTATACCCGATTTATAAAAATAGAAAACAAAACAAGCAACACAAGGCTCATTAAAGGGAAAGACGCTTGTTTCCATGATTTCTTTTAAATTAAAAGCTTGAACCTGAAACTTATGATTAATAACAGAGGGATATTATCTATTTACCATAATCCTTTGTCACGACCTGGAATACCCACCGTCGGAATCGTAATGGCGTCAAACATTCCACTTGCTAGACAAGCCAAAGCTAGAAAATTATTAAGCCAAACCTTATTCCATTCAATAAATAATAGTAAATAAGCTAATATAAAATACAACGAGTGCGGAATAATATAAAAACTTCATCATTTATTACTACCCGGATCTGGTGTCACAATTCACGAACATACTGGGATTTACTACAAGTAAAAGTCTGAAGGAAATACAACTGTTTGAACGAAAGAAACAGTAAAACAGAAAAGATGGACGGGGACTTCAAGGTCTGCGAACGCCGACAGATCTACCTTGATTCTCCGGTGATCCGGCCGAGCTGATGAGCCTCTCGATCAACTGAATAATACCAAAATCTGCACAGGAAGTACAGAGTGCAGTATCAGTACAACCGACCCCATGTACTGGTAAGTGTCAAGCCTAACCTCGGCGAAGTAGTGACGAGGCTATGACAATACACCTACAAATAAACTTTTGCAATTCAACAGTATATGTACAACGATAATGGCAAGTAAAAACTAGACAAGTTATATCGAGAGGGAAACATGCTGAGGGGATCACAAGATAAAGAATCACAACAGCAATAAAAACTTGATCATCCAATATATCTCGAACAAACAAGAACAATAAACACAATAAAGGAAAATGCACAACATCACCCTTCATGCTTTTACTCTCAACCTCACCATATGAATAAATGGAAACGGCACGGCATCACCCTTCGTGCATTAACTCTCTCATAACATGGCAGGGCATCACCTTTCGTGCATTAACGCTCACAATATGGCACGACATCACCCTTCGTGCATTAACACTCACAGTATGGCACAACATCACCCTTCGTGCATTAACACTCAAAAGATGGCACAACATCACCCTTTGTGCATTAATACTCTCTCTCATAACATGGCAGGGCATCACCCTTCGTGCATTAACGCTCACAATATGGCACGACATCACCCTTCGTGCATTAACGCTCACAGTATGGCACGACATCACCCTTCGTGCATTAACACTCACAAGATGGCGCAACATCACCCTTCGTGCATTAACACTCTACCTCACCATAAAGCAAAGAACAATGACAATAGGGAGATAGAAATAAGACGAACAAGTCTTACTTCAATATTTGATTCCACAATATCAACCTCAACTTTGAATCAAGACTCAATTATTACCAAAGTCTGTAACCCGACAACAACACATAGGTACTCATCACATCAACTATACGTTGTACCAAACATTAAATACGTAGCAAATATATAATTAAGTACTAATCCCTCAAGCCAAGGTTAACCACGACACTTACCTCGCTCCAACGGCCAAACTCAAAGCTCAACCACGACTTTTCCTCTCAAACAAGCCTCCAAACCAGTAGAATCTAGAAATTTACCAACCAAAAGATTTAAATTAAGCCTTAGGAACTACCCACGATTGCAAAGAATTCAATTTAGGCCATTATTGAAAAAGTCAACAAAAGTCAACACCCGGGCTCGCTTAGTCTAAACCCGAAATTCAGACCAAAACCTGATTACCCATTCACCCTTGATCCCGATTACATAATTGGTTTTGGAATCCGAGCTCAATTTGATATCTAAATCCCCAATTTATCAAATCCCTAGTTTCTACCCAAAAACTCTAGATTTTAGGTTGAAAACTTGTGAAATATGGTGGAAGGTTGCAAGAAACTAGTTTAGAATCATTTACCAATGATTTGGGGAAGAAAAGTTCTTTAGAAAATCTCCTCTAGGGTTCTTGAGTTTGAATATTTGAAGAATGAGAGAAAAGTCCCATCTAAGTCATATTTTGTTCAGCTGCAGATGTCACATTTGTGACCTGGGCTTCACAAATGCGAAGGTACCATCGTAAATGTGAAACCCTTTACCCAGTGGTCGCATTTGCTATCATTGCCTACCTAGCACCCACTTTGCAAATGCAAAGCTTGGTTCGCAAATGCGAACCTTCGCCTTCCTAGCCACTCTTCGTAAATCTAATGAGTGGATCGCAAATGCGAACCCAATAGTGGTCGCAAATGCGAGGTCTGAGGCCTGCAACAAAATCTGAAACATCAGCTGAGTTCTAAGTCCAATTTTCACTCTATAGCCTATCCGAAACTCACCCGAGCCCTCGGGAATCTAAACAAAAAGTGCACACTAGTCTAAAAATATCATACAAATTTGCTCGAGCGATCAATTCACCAAAAAAACACCTAGAACTATGAATTGAACACCAATTCAAATGAAATTTTCAAGAAAACTTTGAAACCTCTATTTTCACAACCGGATGTCCGAATCACGTCAAACCAACTCCGTTTCTCACCAAAATTCATAGACAAGTCATAAATATGGTATTGGACCTATACCGAGTTTCGGAACCAAAATACGGACCCGATATCAAAAATGTCAAACATTGGTCAAATATTTCCAATTCAAAGCCTTTAACTTTCGAATTTCGTCAAAGTCCAATATCTCGGGCTAGGGACTTTCGATTTTGATTTCGGGCATACGCCTAAGTCCGAAATCACGATACGGACCTAGCAGGACCGTCAAAACACGAATCCGAGTCCGTTTACCAATAATGTTGACCAAAGTCAACTCAAATGTAGTTTTTAGGCAAAATTTCTTATTTTTATCAGTTTTTAACATAGAAGCTTCCAGGAAAGACGCCCATACTACGCACGCAAATCAAGGAAGGCTAACATATAATTTTAAGGCTTCAAATCACAAAATTAGGTTTTAAAACATGAGATGACCTATCGGGTCATCACATCCTCCACCTCTAAAACAACCGTTCGTCCTCGAACGAACATAGAAAGTACCTGGACTGGTGAAATGGAGGGGATATCAACTCCGCATATCCGATTCGGACTCCCAGGTAGCTGTCTCAGCGGGCTGACCTCTCCAGTGCACTCGAATGAAGGATAACTCTTCGATCTCAACTAACGAACCCCGGGCTAGAATAGCCACCGGCACCTCCTCATAGGTCAAATCCTTGTCCAACTGGACAGTGCTGAAATCTAACACGTGGGATGGATCACCATGATACTTCCGAAGCATGGACACATGGAACACCGGATGAACTGTTGATAAACCAGGTGGCAACGCGAGCCTGTAAGCCACCTCTCCCACTCGCTCAAGAATCTCAAAAGGCCCGATATACTTAGGGCTCAACTTGCCCTTCTTTCCGAACCTCATCACACCCTTCATGGGTGATACCCGGAGCAACACTCTCTCTCCGACCATGAATGCCACATAACGAACTCTACGGTCGGCATAACTTTTCTGCCTGGACTGAGCTGTTCGAAGTCGATACTGAAATGATCTTGACCTTATTTAAGGCATCCTATACCAAGTCATTACCCAACAACCGAGCCTCCCCCATCTCAAACCATCCAACTGGCGATTGCCACCGCCTATGATATAATGCCTCATAGGGAGCCATCTGAATGCTCGACTGATAACTGTCGTTGTAGCCAAACTCTGCTAGCGGCAAGAACTGATCCTATGAACCTCTGAAGTCTATAACACAAGCGTGGCGCATATCCTCCAATATCTAAATAGTGCGCTCGGTGTGCCTGTCCGTCTGAGGATGAAATGTTATGCTCAACTTAACCCGCGTGCCAAACTCATGTTGTATTGCCCTCTAGAAGTGCGAGATAAAGTACGTACCTCGATCAGAAATGATAGACACGGGAACACCATGAAGACAGACGATCTCGCGGATATAAATCTCTGCCAACCGCTCTGAAGAATAAGTAACTACCATAGGAATGAAATGCGCTGACTTGGTCAGCCTGTACACAATGACCCAAACTGCATCGAACTTCTTCTGAGTCCGTGGGAGTCCAACAACAAAATACATAGTGACACGCACCCACTTTCACTTAGGAATCTCTAACTTCTGAAGCAAACCACCGGGTCTCTGATGCTTACACTTTACCTACTAACAATTTAGACATAGAGACATATATGCAACTATATCTTTCTTCATTCCCCACCACCAATAATGCTCCCGCAAGTCTTGATACATCTTGTCGGCGCCCGGGTGAATATAATACGGGAACTATGGGCCACATGAAGAATCAACTCACAAAGTCCATCCACATTAGGCACACAAACACGACCCTGCATCCTCAAAACTCCATCATCTCCAACAGTAACCTGCTTGGCCCCACCATGCTGCATTGTGTCCCTAAGCAAAAGCAAATGAGGTTCATCATACTGCCGATCTCTGATACGCTCAACCAACGAAGACCGAGTGATTGTACAAGCTAAAACACGACTGGGCTCAGAAACATCCAACCTCATGAACTGATTGGCCAAAGCATGAACATGTAATGCAAGGCCTTTCACCGACTGGAATGTACGCAAGGCTGCCCATACTTGCTGACTTTCTATTAAAGGCATCAGCCACCACATTGGCCTTCCCGAGATGATACAAGATGGTGATATTATAATCTTTCACTAGCTCAAACTACCTTCTCCGACTCAAATTGAGCTCCTTCTACTTGAACAAATACTGCAAGCTCTGATGATCTGTGAATACCTCACACGGCACACGGTACAGATAGTGCCTCCAAATCTTCAGCACATGAACAATGGCTGCCAGCTCTAGGTCATGAACAAGGGAATTCTTCTCGTGAACCTTCAGCTACCGCGAACCATATGCCATTACCTTGCCACCCTGCATCAAAATTGCACCCAGTCTAATACGAGATGCATCACAACATACCGTATAAGATCCTGAACCTGTGGGAAATACCAACACCGGCGTCGTAGTCAAAGCAGTCTTGAGCTTCTGAAAGCTCGCCTCACACTCGTCTGACCATTTGAACGGGGAAACCTTCTGGGAAAACCTGGTCAACAGGGCTGCTATAGATGAGAACCCCTCCACAAACTGACATAACAACCCACCAAACCCGAGAAACTCCAGAACTCTGTGGTTGAAGTAGGTCTACGCCAGTTCTGAACTGCCTCAATCTTCATAGGATTCACCTGAATGCCATCTGCTGATACAATGCGCTCTAAGAAGGCGACTGAGTCCAACCAAAACTCGTATTTTGAAAAGTTGGCATATAACCGGTTGTCTCTCAGAGTGTAAAGTACGATCAAAAGATGCTGCTCATGCTGCTCTGGACTGTGGGAGTAAATCAAGATATCATCGATACACACAATCACAAAGGAATACAGTTAAGGCTTGAACACCTGGTTCATCAAATCCATAAATATTGCTGGGCCATTTGTCAGCCCAAATGACATCACCAAAACTCGTAATACCCATATCGAGTCCAAAAAGCTATCTTAGGGACATCGGATGCCCTAACCCTCAACTGATGGTATCCATAGCTCACATCGATCTTTAAAAATACCTTGGCACCCTGGAGCTCATCAAATAAGTCATCAATCCTCGATAATGGATATTTGTTCTTGATGGTGACTTTGTTCAACTACCGACAGTCTATGCACATCCTCATCAATTCGTCTTTCTTCTTCACAAATAACACAGGCGCACCCCAAGACGAGACACTAGGTCAAATAAAGCCCTTATCTAGCAAATCTTCCAACTGCTCTTTCAGTTCTTTCAACTCTGTCAGGGCCATACGGTATGGCAGAATAGAAATGGGTTGAGTGCCCCGAACCAAACAGAAGTCGATATCCCTATTGGGTGGCATACTCGGCAGGCCCGAAGGAAATACTCTAAACATTCTCGAACAACTGGCGCAGAATCCATGGCTTCGCACTAGAATCGCGGACGTAAGACAAATAAGCTAGATACCCCTTCTCGACCATACGCCGAGCCTTCATATAGGTGATAACCCTACTGGTAGAATGACCAGGAGTACCTTTCCACTCTAATTGAGGCAACCCCGGCAAGGCTGACAATCAATATAGCGTGATAAGGGGACAGATAATCCATACCCAAAATGAAATCAAAATCAACCATATTGAGGAGTAGAAGGTCCACACTAGTCTCAAGACTCCCAATGGTAACCACATACGAATGATAAATACGGTCTACTAAAATAGCATCTCCTATAGGTGTGGACACATAGCAGGAGCACTAAAAGAATCACGAGGAACAACCAAATATAAAGCAAAATAGGATGACACATATTAATAAGTAGAACCCGGATCAAATAGAACTGAAGCATCTCTTCTGCAAACTGAAACCGTACTTGTGATGACGACGTCAGAAGACTTAGCCTTAGTTCTAGCTTGAAAAGCATAGCATCGCGGCTGGGCCCCACCACTCTGGACTACATCTCTAGGATGTGCTCTAGTTGGATGACTTCCACCTCTACCAGCCTGACCTCCACCTCTAATGGCCTGACCACCACCTCTGGCTTCCTGACCCCTACCTCTAGCTGGCTG
Organism: Nicotiana attenuata; assembly: GCF_001879085.1. NCBI lineage: Eukaryota > Viridiplantae > Streptophyta > Magnoliopsida > Solanales > Solanaceae > Nicotiana > Nicotiana attenuata. The sequence continues at coordinate 81,314 of NW_017673042.1, read as the reverse complement.
AGCGGGAAGTGAAGCACCTGGTGCCGGGAGTATGGCATAAGAACCCTGATGCTGAGAAATGCTCGATGCACGAGGGCAGAATTTGCGAATGTGCCTCGGATCACCATAAGTATAATAGGACCTCGGTTGTTGTGACTGCTGACCCTGAAACTAACTCTATCGGCCTGAGTAAACACCCTGAAAACTCTGGAGAAGAGGTGCACTAATAGGAGCTGATGGTGCACTGTACGCTAGCTGGTCAGAATAATGTATATGAGTGCCACGACCACCAGAAGCACCATGAGATGCCTGGAGTGTTGAATGAAACGTCCTGGGATGATGGCCCCTACCAAAAGTACCTCAGCCTCCAGATGAGGCTCCACTGATCCACCGGAGTGACGCGGCCTCTTGTCAGACCCCTAACCACTCCCCAGAGCTAGAACCATCTCGACTCGCCTGACAACATTGGCAGCCGTCTGAAAAGAAATCTCACTCCCAGTCTCCTTAGCTATCTGCAATCTGATAGGCTGAGCAAGTCCCTAAATAAACCTCCCCCCCCTCCCCCGCTCTCTCTCTCTCTCTCTCTCTCTTGGTAGGAAGCAAAATAATAGCATGACAGGAAAAATCCATAAAACGGGTCTCATACTGAGTGACGGTCATAATGCCCTGCTGGAGACGCTCAAACTGCCTGCGATAATCCTCTCTCAGGGTAACAGGAAGGAACTTCTCAAGGAATATCTGAGAGAGCTGGTCCCAAGTAAAGTAGGCAACCCAGCTGGTATTGTCAATACAAAGTCATTCTTCCATCTCTTGGCGGAATCAGTCATATGAAACATAGCAAAATTGACCCTATTGGTCTCCACTATCCCCATGTTCCGCAGCACCTCATGGAAGCGGTCAAGATAATCATGTGGGTCCTCGAAAGGTGCACCACTGTAGTGAACTGGAAAGAGCTTGGTGAACTTGTCCAATCTCAATAAACCCTTAGGATTCATAGCATGACCATCACCGGCCTGTGCCGCAGCAACTAGTTGAACTAATCCAACTGGTTGAGCTGCTGGAGTCTGATACTGGGGAGCCATCTGCTCCGGGGTGAGAGTAGCAGGAGTCTATGCTCGTCCTCCCGCCTGAGGACGATTGATGACGAATACGGTAGTATTGTCGATGTGTGCCTGAAGTTGGCTGATTTTGGGTGGTAGTTAAGAACAGTACAGAACGAAACACATACGTATTGGGATAGTGCTCGAAGAAGTGTCGTCATCATAGAGGGACTCTACTTTATGCTTCGCCATTATCGGTAGCTCCGGGGATTCACGGTAAAGCCGTTGATATTTGTGCACTTGGTTGCATAGTTGTAGAGATGATCACAGGGAGACGGTTTGGTCGTGCTGTGAAAATATTGACGATTTGGACTTCAAGATTACACATGAAGATCCTGTGATTCCGAGTAACGTTTCTAAAACATGCAAGGAATTTCTGGTCAAGTGTTTTGAAAAGGATCATAATTGGAGATGGACTGCAGATATGTTGCTTAATCATCCATTCATTAAGAATGCTACGTCCGGTAAATATCATCCAGAAGGTCATGGTGGGCAGATCAAGATATGCTATTTTTCAACGTAACATTTGTTTTCAACGTGCTTTCATTTGACTTCAACTGATAACTTCAGATCAAGATATGCTATTTTTCCAGCACAGAATGCACAATATCGAATTACAGAAGCTCCTAATTACTCTCTTCCTCTGTGTTAGAGGGACCTCATCAATCTCCATTTGCATTAAGAAAACCAGCTTGAAACTGATAGTTTAATTTCTCTTTCATGTAAAAGAACTAAGTGGAGCTTGATATGTTTGCTTGACTCTTCGAATCTGTACCAAGAAAAGAGGCTTCGCTATAGCTAGTTATGGGACACTGAGCATATGGTAGTTGGCTTTTCTATTTTGACATAAAAATTTGTAAACGTAGTTATGTTGTTATGCTCATTAAAGCAATTAATGTGAATTATTTTGATGTAGTAGTAATGTAGTCCTTTGTAATTCATAGTTAATTAGCATTTTTTTTTAACATAACACACGGATATTATATATATAATTAAGCAAAATTACATAGTCATGGCAGATGTTTTTAGGGCACTAGTGTTACCCATAGATGCCAAATAGTTACAAACATGGTTAGATAAAGTCCTAATGCCATTACAAACTCCATGCTTGTCCTTTGTAACTTCTTGCTCAACAAAAAAGGGTGGACGTGCATGGTAATTACACTTAGACGTTGAAACATTTTTGGTGGCTTGCTTGGCTAGTGTATGGGCCACCATATTTCCTTCTCTAAAATTATGCTTCAGCATTTGGATCTTCATTTGGTGTATTAGCCATCTGCATTCACAAACAATATTAGAGTAGTTAGAGTTATTCTTGTAAATGAGCTTAATAACCTCAGTGGAATCAGTTTCAATTTCCATCATCGTGAAGTTCATGTCTCTTGCTATTTTTAACCCTTCTAGTTTTGCTTGTAGCTCAGCATGGATGGGAGAAACTGCTTGGCATGATTTATGATAGCCTACAATCCAATCACCTTTGTTATTTTGAAAGACTCCTCCAAGTCCTGCCCTGCTACTCTTGTTATAAAAAGCACCATCGCAGTTTAATTTAATAACACCTTTGTTAGGCTTTATCCAACTAATTTCGACCTTGATAGTTTTTTCCACAAAAGGATTTCTTTTAATGAAAAAGGTAAATTCCCAAGATGCATGGATAACCTTTCTTATGTCTAAGTTGTTATTCAAGTTGTTGATGTTATTATTGTTCCTGTTTTTCCATAGTTCCCATATACAATAGGGAAATATAGTAGTCCACTTCCCAGGAGAGTTGCAATTATTAATGAAGAAATCTCTTAAATTTGCTAGCCAGTCTTTGTTTTTTCCAATATCCAAAGCTAGGAAGCCTAATTTTTCCCAGAAGTGCTTTGAGATAGAACAACTTGTAAAGATGTGTTGTATGTCCTCGAGTCCTGCTCTACATATTGTACAGTTGGGATCAATATTGATACCTATTTTAGCTAGGTAAGCAAGACAAGGAATACGATTGTGCATGCATTGCCATAAAAAGAATTTAATTTTAACCGGGCAATGGAGCTCCCAAATCCATTTAAAGAGTCTTGTGGTAGTGTCATATTCATGGATTAGTTTATAGCAAGACTTAGTCAAAAAAATACCCGATGAGTTAGGATGCCAACTTATTTTGTCAGTTGTTGAACCCTTGCCAGGAACAGGAGTGATGTGGATGTTGTTGAGGATATTAACGGGTAGTTCAAAAGAGTTGACCTTGCTATTCCATTCACTCTCATGAATGAGGTTTTTGAAACAAAGAATATGATCATTTTTGTTAAGAGGACCTTCAATTAGGCTTCTAAGTGGTTTAGAATTGTATATCCAGTTGTCTTTCCAAATGTTAATATTGGAGTTGACACAAGGGTTCCATAGGTTCCCCTTATTGCAAACTTTCCAACCTTGCAAAATGGATTTCCAGATGAAGGAGGAGTTATTGAAGGTTTTTCTAGTGCCATATTTGGCTAGCAAAATTTGTCCCCATGGTGATGAAGTATTATTTAGGAGTCTCCAAACAAGACTAGAAAGAAGGGCTAAAGTTTTAGATTTTGCTTGATGAATCCCTGGACCTCCCTCAGTTTTATCCTTAGTAACAACTTGCCAATTTATTAGGTGAAGCTTTTTGGTGGAGTTAGTGGAACCCCAGATAAAGTCCCTTTGGACTTTGTCAATCTTTTTTAGCATTTTAGGAGGGAGAACAGTGTATTGCATGGAGTGTGTAGGGATAGCACCCAAAGTGCTTGAGGCCAAAGTAGTTCTTCCTGCCATGTTCAAGAAGGAACATTTCCAGTGTGACAATTTGGATTGCATATTGTCTATGATAAACTGGAAGTCTTTTGTTCTAGGAGAGTGGCTAAGAATTGGAAAGCCTAGGTAATGGCCAAATTCCTTAGTTGATTTGATACAAAAGAGGTTTTTTAGAAAAAAAATTAAGTCTGGGGGATAGTAGTTTGGCAGCACAATTTTTGACTTTGTTTTGTTAATGGCAAGTCCAGATTCAGTGCAAAAGAAATCAAGGCAAGATTTGATACATAAGCTTGTTTTTTTGTTAGCTTTGCCCACTAAGGTAATATCATCCGCAAAGAAGATGTGAGAGATGTTTGGATCTTTATGTTTAAAATAGATAGGGTCCCATTGTAACGTATCTACTTGATAATTTATTAGTCGAGATAGTAATTCAAGGCAAAGAATGAAAGTGTTGGGGGAAAGGGGGTCACCTTGAGGAATTCCTCGACTTGGTTGGAAGAAGCTAGTTCTCACACCATTTACTATGATACTCATAGAGCTTGTACATATGCAATGCATTATTAGACGGGATAGTTTAGGGGGGAATTTAAAAAACATGAGAGCTTTATAAACAAAGGACCATTCCAACCGGTCAAAAGCTTTTTCTAAGTCTAATTTAATGATCATGTCAAAATTAGCTTTCTTATTTTTGTGTAAATTATTCACGATCTCTTGGATTATATTAGAATTGCCACACGCTCTCCTATTTTTTATGAAACTAGCTTGCATTGGGCTAATAAGATAAGGGAGGTAAGGCTTTATCCTATTAGCAATAATTTTTGTGACGATTTTATAGGAGGTATTGCAAAGGCCAATTGGCCGAAAATTTTTGAGATTATTCGCGTTGGGAAATTTAGGTATTAGACAAACAAAGGTATCATTGAATCCATTAGGAAGGGATTGGGATTCAAAAATTTTGTGACAGTAGCTAGTAATGGAGGGGTCAATTGTATGCCAATATTTTTGGTAAAAAAAAGGTTGAATGCCACCCGGACCCGAAGCCTTAAAAGGTTTGAAAGAGAATAGTTAATTAGCATCTTATTAGTACAAATAATATTAATATGTAAATATAGTGCCCAAACTGATATATGTGCGAAGATAATCTTTTCTTCAAATCTAGCTTCTCTCCGTTTCTCATTGTCTCAATTTCCCTAAGCTTGTTTGGATGGTCGTTACTTATTGTATTGTATAGTATTGTTACCTCAAATACAATGTTTATTTTGATTGTTACTTAAATGTTATTGTATCGAATCTTTAAATCTGCCGTTACGCAACGACAGAAAAGTGGCACACTTTATGCAACTAGCGATTTGGTGTTATCGCGTCATTACTTTGTCTTTTTCTCTTATCCCGCCCTTTATTATTATTAAATAATTTTATTTTATCCTTTACTTGGCCTTTTTATATAATAATTCTATCTCGTATCATAATTTTTCTGTATAATATTGCAAGTTTGTTCTTCATATTGCTGGTGCTTGATGTCATGAAATAACGGCAAACGATACAATCTATTCAAATATTGTATTCATCAAACGATACATTATGAAACGATATATAACAACCATCCAAACAAACTGTAAGTTGTATTGTATTAATTAGCTAGGAGACACATGTCCCATTTTAAATTAATATTAAGAGATAATTAATTAAGCTAGGTTTTAATTATGGTTAGGATAATAGATATTTTATATATTTACTCCAAAAGACCTGGTAATCCCACCATTCTAGCTACCAAATTTTTTTTTTATTGTATGACAACTTGCTTTGTCCAAACATTCATAGATATGTTTACTACAGTATCTATTATACATGCACGATTGAACGAAAATTAAACAAAATTTTAAAACTAAAAGAGGATTTATTTTGGTCAAACTAAAACAGAATTTTTTGAAGCGGGAGGATCCAAACTTATGTACTTCTCTTTAAAGGCTAAAATTCCTTTTTAAGCATCCAAATGAGGTTCAGAACAACTTTTACAAAAGTGACATATTCCACCTGCTTGCCAGAGGTAGAGCCAAGATGTGACGGTTATGAGTTTTCATTTTATCATTGAACCTAGCTCATTTTAGTTATTTAGAACCTGTTTGGATTGACCTAAAAAAAGTAGCTTTCCAGCAGAAATAACTTTTTAGACAAAAAACAATAAGTGTTGGCTTGTTTTAAATAGTCTTAAACTTATTTTAAACACCTTTTTACTTTTCCAAACACTGAAAGAAATTTAAAAAGAACTTAAAAGCTAATTTGACCAACTTAAAATCCAATCGAAACACCCTCTTAATTCGCAATTAAATATTGTTCATATTTAATAAATTTTTTAATATAAATACAAAATTTAAGCAAAAATTAATCGACTCGTTCAATCCGTAACTACTACACTACCTCTGCCCCTGCTATTGCGGCTTAAATATTTAAACGGATTGACAGGAATGGTGGTAAAAGATTTTCTTGCATTCTTAAACTATTTGAAGGCTTACTATGATGACCCAAAGGGTCATTTTTATTTTAGAACCCAAATCCGGATTCCGAGGCCTCAAAACACCATTTTCTTTCTCCTCGATTTGTGTGCACAGTCCGGGCGCATTTTCGGAAAGCCTTTATGTAAAATTTAAGAAAAATATTGACTTTAGCCTTTAAAATTGATTAAAGTTGACTTTGGTCAACATTTTTGGTAAACAGACCCGGACCCGTAATTTGATGGTCCCGTAGGATCCTTAGTAAAATAGGGGACCTGGGCGTAAGCCCGAAATCAAATTCTGAGGTCCCTAGCTCGAGAAATAAATTTTTGAAGAAAATTGTTTGCTGGAAAATATAAGGATTTTTTGTAGTGTGTGATCTCGTTGGTATCCGGGCCCGTATTTTAGTTTCCGAGCCCGGTACAGGTTTGATGTAATAGTTAAGTCGTGTCGGTAAAATTTGGTGAAAAACGGAGGTGATTTAATGCAGTTCGGACCTGCGGTTGAAATGTTAGAAATTTTTAACTATCTTGAAATTTCATGAGTTTTGGTGTTGAATTCATAGTGCTAGATGTTATTTTGGCGACTGATCTCACGAGCAAGTCCGTATGATGTTTTTAGACGTGTATACATGTTTGGTTTTGAGCCCCGAGGGCTCGGGTGAGTTTTGGATAGGCTACAGAGTATTTTGGGACTTAGAAAAATCTGCTGCTGCATCTGGTATTAATGCAGGCCTCTGATCTTGCAATTGCGAGATCAGGCTTCGCAATTGCGAGCTTTACAGGCTTGGCAATTGCGAGCCTTTCATAGCAATTGCGATCCAAAGGCCGGGCCAGCATAGTTCGCAAATGCGAACAAACCTTCGCAAATGCGAAGGCAGTCTGGGAAGGGAACTGATCGCAAATGCGATCATTTGATCGCAATTGTGAGGTCTCTAATCGCAAATGCGACACTTTTCTCGCATTTGCGAAGGCAGCAGGTATTGTGAAGGCCTCGCAATTGCGATAGCCCTTTCGCAATTGCGAGCTTCGCATATGCGAAGCTCTAGTCGCAAATACGACATCTGCAGCTGAGTAAAAGTGTCTTGGACGGGATTTTTCATTCATTCTTCAATTTTTCAAAACCTAAACTCCAAAAGGGCGATTTTCCTAGAGTAAGTTCTTCCCCAAATCATAGATAAATGAATCTTAACTCATTTTCTTCAATCTATTACATCTTTTTACATGATTTCATCTCAAAATCTAGGGGTTTTCATGGGAAATTGGGTGTTGTTGTGTACAATTTAAAAATTTTGAAAATTAGGGATTTGGACCTCAAATTGAGGTCGGATATCAAAATCAATTGCATATTTGTACTCAAGGGTGAATGGGCAGTCGTGTTTTGGTTCGAAATTTGAGTTTTGACCAAGCAGGCCCAGGGTCGGTTTTTGACTTTTTGCGGAAAACATTTGAAAATCTATACTCATGCATTAGAATTAGTTTATTTAGTGTTAATTGATGTTAATTAGTTAATTATGCATAGATTCGGGCGGTTTGGAAGTGGAAATCAAAGGAAAAACGATAATTAAGGCTTGATTTTTGGCCGTGGAATCGAGCTAAGTGTTTGGTCTAACCTTAGCTTGAGGGAATAGGTGTTGTTGTCTTATTTGCTACGTGTTAGTATTGAGTACGACGTATAGGTGTGGTGACAAGTATCTATACATTGATGTTGAGCATGCTAGTGAGTCTTAAACTGTGACCGTTGTGTTTCTTATTATGTACTATTCTTACTTAAACTGATGATCTCTATGTTGAACAAGTCTTATGATATTTTCTTAGTATTGGATAATTGTTGAGTTTTGACTCGAGTTGAGACTTACGTTGTGAAATTAACTGTTAACGAGACTGGTTATAGCTGATTCCCTTGTCGGGATGTTATTGTTCCTATTGTTTGGGTGAGGAAGAGTGTAAAACACGAAGGGTGATGTCGTGAATAATATTATAAGTGAGTGTTAATGCACGAAGGGTGATGTCGTGCCATGATTATAAGAGTTAATGCACGAAGGGTAATGCAGTGCCGTTTCTGTTGTTTCTTATGATGAGGACGTGAGTAAAAGCACGAAGGGTGATGTCGTGCACGTGTTACTATTTCATTATTCCTGTTGATTCGAATATGGTGTTTATTTTGCTTCTCTGTTGAATTACTGTCAGAATTTGATACTCCCCGCAGCATGTTTCCCCTTGCCATCTTTATCTGATATTTTTCTGTTATTATTGTTCTGGTCGTATATGATTTAACTGCACATGTTTATATGGTTGTCGTGTCCTAGCCTCGTCACTACTTCGCCGAGGTTTGGCTCGACACTTACCAGTACATGGGGTTGGTTATACTGATACTGCACTCTGCACTTTTACTGCAGATTTTGGTGCCGGACCTTGTGAGTAGATTTGAGGTTTCTTCCTTCAGTCGAGTGAGACCCAAGGTAGATCTGCCAGCGTACGCATAGCCTGGAGTCCCCCTTTCCGCCATTTTCGTCTTTCCAGTCTCAATCTATTTTGAGAACAGATGCACTTCTTACAAACTTATATTTGTAGAAATTCTTAGACGTTCGTGGATTGTGACACTAGATCACTAGGGTAGTTATGTACTAGAGTTGTTGAACTGTTATATCACTTCCGCATTTCATATAACTTTTGGTTTTGGCTATTATCTGTTTTTCCTTTTTGATTAATAATAATTGTGGTAAAACTTACGAGTAGGCGCTATCATGATTCCCAAAGGTGGGAAGTTCAGGTCATGACAAGTTGGTATCAAAGCACTAGGTTGCCTAGGTCTCACAATTCACGAACAAGCTTGGTGGACTCTGAGGGATCGGTACAGTGACGTCTGTGCTTATCCCCCAGAGGCTACAGAGTTTAGGAATAACATCACATCTATTCTTCTATGTCGCGCGATTTGACTTTTCAATGCTAATTGAGCTTCTACTATGTTCTTTCGCAGATGGCGAGAACATGTACCGCTTCATTCGCTGATCAGCAGCCTGAGCCCCCAGTGGAAGCTCCCACGAGGGGTAGAGGACGAGGCCGAGGTCGTGCTAGAGATCGAGGCAGGGGCAGGGCTCAGACTAGGGCTTGAGTAGCAGCACCGGCAGCGGAGCCTCAGGTAGAGTTTAAGGATGAGGTTCTAGCCCAGACCGTTCCAGCAGGCCCAACCCAGGTTCCAGAGGGGTTCATCGCTACCCCGGTACTTCAGGATGCTCCGGTCCGTCTAGTGGGCCTTATGGAGAGTGTCACACAGCCAGGCATACTTCCTGTAGAGCCGTCTCTCAGGCTGGGGGAGGAGCACAAAATCCTGCTACTCGCACTCCGGAGCAGATGGCTCCTCAGTTCGAGACTACAACAGCTCAGCCAGTGGGAGTAGCTCAGCCAGTTGTTGCAGCTCAGGCCGTTTGTCACGCCCCAAAATCCGAGGAGCGCGACCGGCGCTCAACCGAGTAAACCCGACCGAGCAAGCCTGATATGTTGCATACATACTACCCAATTTCGTCTTTGAATAAAGAGGAAAAACACATCATTAACCAAATTCTATAAACAAGTCTTTCACAATTTTCATTTCATTTCCATTAGCATCTTCGTTCATAATTTTGAAGATATACAAGTTTTATGCATCATTGCCAAACATCAATATTTCTATTTTAATTCCAATACCCGACACTACCCACAACCTGTCAATGGAGCCTCTAAATACAACTGAAGAATAGTATGGAAATGCCGGCAACAAGGCTCTGGCTATACCTCAAATACAAAGTACATGATTAATAGATGAAACAGGACCCCGAAATTAAGTGGGGCTCACCAAGTCAACTGAAAGGATGATGCGGCACTAGCTGCGACCAACACTGCCTACTATAGAAACACCTAAATCCATTAAAAGACGTAGCGCCCCCGGCAAAAGGGACGTTAGTGCCATCGAATAGCACTAATATGTATGAACAAACTTTACTCTAAGTAGAATTAAACAATATACAAATAGAAGACAGTCATGGAAACCAAAAAATGATGCACAAAAATACAGAGAACACAAGTGAGAGTTTCATAGTTTCTTATTTCGTCTTTTCATCCTTTTGATTTATAGTCTCTTAGTGTCAAGTGCCACAATTCTTAATGCCACCGTGTCTTTTTACACGGAGTCCGGTCTCGGCCCGACCGGCTAAGCCATCCCAAGTGAGACATATCCAAGTCCACAATGATGATCAAAAATATAATGTAAATGCCACCATGTGTACAGCATAGCGTCCGATCTCGGCTCGATCGGCTAAGCCGTCTCACTTGGGACATAACCTCTTTCAGTTATTCCTTAGTTCACATTTTCTTTCCACTTTCCCATTACATGGCACCACACACCTCTTTATTAGCTTATTTCTTGGCACTTGGATACATTGTTACAATTGAAATATTCAAGTCTTCCCCTTATTTATTCGTTCATATCCTTCATATTGATAAGTTCCAACATATGATGAATTATGCACATAATAGGATGGGAATAAACAATCATGATTCACAACTTCAAGCAACATGGTGAAATTGTAAACAACTAAGAAAACTAGGGAACATAATCTTTCACCTCAGCACATTAGAACAAACAGTTCAAGTATGATCAAGCAAGGAACTCATATCAAATGCACGGACACTAACGAGATAATTCTACAAAGATTAATGTTAGCCATACATACCTTGTTTAAGCTTTCCTTAAGTTACTACGACGTTCCGGAAATTCTAGCAATCCCAATCTTCTTTGAGACATAACAAAATTGAACACAATTTAGGAAGGTATTCATAGTTTCAGCTCATTTGAGCATTTTATCAAATACTAGTTGTGCATATTGATTTCAAATCTCTTTTACAAGATTTCCTTCATTCCCCAACCCAATCTTTACTTATTTATGTTCAAAAATCTTCCCACAAACATAATTGGTAAATGCATGTATACATAATACTATTACACCCAAGAATCATACCTCAATAACCCATATTTTACCCCAAACTCGAAATTAAAGTCTAATGTATAGAACTCTACCTCTTAGATGAAGAACATGTGATTGGGTTCTTGATTCTTAATGACATGAGCAAGAGATGGGTGATTATGAAGCTAGGTCCCTCCTTTTTCTCTCTATATGCTCTCATCTCTCTCTAAAATCAGTAGAAAATGACCCCAAAATGAACCCCAAAGCCTATATATTAAAATGGGGTCGGGTTATAAAAATAGGAAAAATAACCCTCCGAAATCGGGTTTGCGATCGCAGAATGGACCGCAAAACAAGAATGTGGGCCGCATAATGAACCGCAAAATAGGTGCCCAAAATTGGGCAACACTGGCCCAATTTGCGACAGATTTGCGATCGCAGATTCGACACAGGATCGCATTTTTTCAGCCTTTGGTAATTTGATCATAACTTTGTGTAGGAATGTCCAAATGACGAACGGTTTGAAGCTTTGGAAACTAGACTCAACAAACTTTCATTTGATAGGTTATTCATCACATAAAACCTTATACATATTTATATATGCTCGTTCAAAGTGTGGACTAATGCAAGTACCTTTGGAATCTTAGCCTAATTATAAAATTTTTCCCATTTGGCTTAAACTTAGGCCTCTCCTTGGACCCCAACTTACTTAATATATGACTCATACACTTTTTTACCAAATCCAATTGATGCCCACCAAGTTAATAGCACATAAAATATTAGAATTAGCCTACGTGGCACCACGAAATCCTAGATTACTTAGCGAAATTTTTCGGGGCCTTACATTCTCTCCTCCTTAGGATCATTCGTCCTCGAATGAGGAGTAGAGTCCAACTTAAACGCTTAATATAATATAATCTCTTTTCTCACCTACCTCAAGTCCCTAAATTTTGACTAACTCCTAAATTTTTCAGAAATTTCGGCAGAGTCTCCTTTGTAACTAGGCCTATCCACCTACCAGAGAACCACCAAAACCATCCTAAAAACATATCCACAACTCGACTAAGCACCACAATGTATATATCAATAACATTAACCTCAGCATTACAAGCACTACATTATCATAACGACACCTGAACATAGACTGCACATTTTTAGATCATAACACCTATAAGCTATCTTTCAAGTCAACGCTTATTGATATACAATCAAGCGAAAATATTTTCGTTCCACGACACTTTCGGCCCTCAAGGTGGCCTCCTCGACTCATAGGCTTTGCCATAACACATTTACAGAAGCAATCCCAACCCCTAATCATATCCAACAAGGATGACAGCTAGACACCTCGCATAAGCTAACTATCCATCAACATTCACCTTCAATAATTCACACCAGGATGATACACAAATGATCTCCACCTACCTTCTTAGACATAGACATGTGAATACACAAAATATATGGCGAACAACTATGGGGATACTTCATACTCCTAGTGCGGCCTAATGTGGAATACACTTATGCAACCTTTATTATAAACTCACATGAAATCTTCAGGTAAAAATATTGAGAATAACATGTTCACCCTTCTAAACTCTAAATCTCTAGGCGAACCCTCACACTAAACCCTTGATGCCATTCGATAGTTAATCTAAGATGTGCTATCATGAATTGACCATAAAGTTACCTATCGAATATATGTGATCACACGGGGATGCTCCCTCTTTGACATGTTGAACTTCAATATCCAATAGATTTAATGCAATGAGGAGCAACGGAGTTCAAGATTGGGCTGGAATTATTCAGGAATCTATTTATGCGCTGAGCAGAGTATTTCCTGAGGTTACATACTTCTCCAGGAAAAGAGCGGAGAACTGCTGCCAAGAAAGGGGTGCTGTACCGACAGGCCTACGCCTCTCAAAGTCCTCCCACCAAGTAAGAGCAGCCCCCGTGAACTGAAAGGTGGTAAATGCCACACCACTCGACTCAAGAATCCCTGCCGTACGGAGCATATGCTGACACCTGTCAAGAAAACCCTGGGCATCCTCGCCCTCAGCACCATTGAATGTCGGAGGCTAGAGCCTACCAAACCTCTCGAGACGACGCTGCTCATCGTCTGGCATAGCTGGAACCACGAAGCCCTGAACTGGTGCAACCTCCTGAGGTGGAGGTGCCTCTGGTGTCTGTAGTCCCTGCACCACTTGCTCAGGTGTGCGAGCAGCGGGGGTCTGATTGCCTCCCCCGGCCTGTGAAGTAGTTGTTGCTGCTGCTGTGGTGGCTGAAACTGCCTAAGCCAGCCCAGTGCAAACTGATAAAATCTGTGCCAAGGCCTGCTGAAGACCCGAAATCACGATAGGCACAGCTGGTGCCTGAACAGGTGCTGCTGGAGTGACCACAGCTGGAGCCTGATCTTGAGCTGGGGCAACTGGTGGATCAGCAGGTGCTGCCCCGGCTGTTCTGCCTCTGCCACGATCACGACCGCGTCCACGGCCTCTGGTGGCCTCAGTGGGTGGTACTGGTGGTCGTCCGCCACGTCCGGTAGCTCGTGTCCTCACCATCTGTGAGAGAATAGAATAATAGAAGTTTAGTTCTAAGTTCAACAAAGCCGCACGACAAGAATTTCAAGAATGTGATGTTTTCCTAAAGGTTCTAAAGCCTCGAGGATAAGTACAGACGTCTCCGTACCGATCCACGAGACTCTACTTAACCGGCTCATGACTCGCGAGACCAAGTAACCTAGGCTCTGATACCAACTTGTCACGACCCCAACCACAGTCGTGATGGCGCCCAACACACTGCTAGGTAAGCCTGACCAATTTAACAACCTTAGCTATTTTTATTATGTTCATGATTTAATTATCTCGGATAAATTAATAAGTCATAATGCTGGAAATCTGTAATAGAGCTAAAACATCTAGTTGGCACGAGCCCAAATATGGCACTCAAATTATAATGATAACAAGTGAAATTTAGTTAATACGCACTAAATTCATCTATCGAGACGGACCAAGTCACAATCCCCAACGTTGCTCTACTCCACGCTCGCTATTCGGCGTGCAAGTCACCTCAATATAGCACTACGATGTGCAAATCCGGGGTTTCAAACCCTCAGGACATCATTTACATCTATTACTCACCTCAAGCCGGCCAAAACTCTAGCTCGCTATGCCCTTGCCTCGCAAATCGGCCTCCTCGCGCGTCGAATCTGGCCAAAACCACAACGAATACATCATAATAGGCTAAGGGAACATAACCCAATTGAAAAGAATCGAAAAATAGCAAAAATCTCGAAATTAGCAAAACCCGAGCCCTGGGCCCACTTCTCGAAACTCAGAACTTTTCACATCAACGGGTTCCTTATCTCGCCACGAGACCATACATACCAGGAACTCCCAAATCCGAGCTCAAATGGCCCATCAAAACTCAATTTGAAATATCAAAACTCAAGCCCTAATTCTTCCCCTTTTTGCTATGTTTTCATGAATTTCTAGGTTGATTCTACAATTAAATCATGTTTTTAGGTCATAGGACTCACCTCCAATCAATCCCAGTCGAAACCCTCTTCAATTCCCGTCCAAAAGCTCTCAAGGATGCTCAACAATGGTGAAAATTAACTTAGACTCGCGGAACAAAATGACTTAAAAACTATTCTGCCCAGGTGACAATTTCTTCTACGCGATCGCAGCCCCAGGCTTGCGATCGCAATACACAAAAATTCAAACTCAAAATTTGACACTATGTGATCGCATATACTTCCCACCGATCGCAATGACCAAGCTCCTTACACTACGCGATCGCAGATATTACCACGCGACGCGATGGAAACAAAAACCAAAACTTCGAAAATTACCCTCTATGCGATCGCACTAACACACCTGCGATCGCAATTCATGAACTCCTGAACCTACGCGATCGCGAACACAACCCTACGATCGCATAGAACAACTGACTAGCCCCCATGGATCCTCCTATGTGATCGCAAAGCTCCACCTGCGATCGCATAGAACAAAACCTGCAACACTAACCTGCAATTTTTGTGCAATAACATAAGTCCCAAAAACCTTTCGTTGGCCATCCGAAATCACCCCGACGCCCCCGGGACCTCAACCAAAAGCATCAACGCATCCTAAAACATCATTCAAACTTGTTCCAATCATCAAAACACCTCAAACAACACCAAAACCATCAAATTACATCGGATTCAAGCATAAGTTCTTCTAAAACTTCCGAAACACGCATTTGATCAAAAATCCCACCAAAACACCTCCGAATTAATTTTGCACACACATCCCAAATCACCTAACGAAGCTACATCAACTCTCGGAATTCCATTTCGACCCTCGGAACAAAATCTCACCTATCAACCGGAAATCGCCAAAATACTAACTTCGCAAATTCAAGCCTAATTCTACACCGGTCCTCAAAAATCACTTCCGATCACACTCCTAAGTCACAAATCATCCCCCGAAGCTAACCGAACCATCGGAAATCATATCCGAGCCCTCTAACACCTAAGTCAACATCCGGTTGACTTTTCCAAACTAAGCCTTCCTTAAAGAGACTAAGTGTCACATTTCTTACCAAAACTTCTCCAAACCAACTCGATCAAACAAGACATGGATAACGAAGCATAAAGAAGCAGAAAATGGGGAAAACGGAGCGGTAACTCACGTGACGACGGGTCGGGTCGTCACATCCTCCCCAACTTAAATAAATGCTCGTCCTCGAGCGAGTCAAGAAACATACCTGAAGCCTCGAATAGGTAAGGGAATCTGCTCTGCATCTCCCGCTCGGTCTCCCAGGTAGCCTCCTCCACGGGCCGACCTCTCCACTGCACCTTCACCGAAGCTACATCCTTTGACCTCAATTTTCGAACCTGACGATCCAAAATGGCTGCTGGCTCTACATCATAAGTCAAATCACCCTCCAACTGAACTGTGCTGAAATCCAAAACATGGGACAGGTCTCAAACATACTTCCGGAGCATAGAAACATGAAAAACTGGATGCACGCTCGACAAGCTGGGTGGCAAGGCAAGCTCATAAGCCACCTCCCTAATCCTCCTAAGTACCTCAAAAGGCCCAAT